>NW_017205984.1:0-5061 GCF_001704415.2 Capra hircus
GCCTCAGCGGAAATGGCCTCATCTCACCCTGTGAGGGGAGAACTCCTGGATTTCTGGGAAGTTGCGGCAGGTGCTCTCGACTTACGATTGGACCTCAGGGCCGCTCTGGTGGCCTCAGGAAAGGCCAGTCCCCATGCGTTGCTCTGGGGCCTCTCGGGATTCCTCTCCGCGTCGACTGCGGGTCTAAGCTCTTGTTTGGCGTCGGTGCCGGAACCTGAGGCTTCCTCTCACTTCTGACATAGGATTGGGGGTACTTCTGGAGTCCCCCCAGCGGTGTCAGTATCGGTCTCGAAGGTGGGCATGCACGTGCGCTTTCCTCCGAGCTGTAGCGCAGTGTCCCGCTTCCCTTCGCATGGATCAAGGGATCTGTGCGGCTTTCCCTCGCAGGCTTTCCCACGAGCTTTCCACAGGGCTGTACCACGTGCCACTGTGGTGTGAGTCGATCCTCACGACTTGAAAGTCGAGGCAGTGCAGGGAATACAGGTTTCCCTGGAATGGACTGAGACATCTGGGGGACTCTGGGAATGGTGGCACGACCCTGGAGTTCCTCTCGCCTTTCCTCTGGAGAGCGCCTCCTCTTGAGATTCGACGGGAATGCTGCGAATTCTTTCCCGACCACGCAGGGAAAGGATCAAACCTCTCGAGCTAAAAGGTGGAATCGGGGCTCTCTGGATGTGGGCGGGACTCTCGTGCTTCCTCTCGAGTGGAGACGGGTATGTCGGGGAAATTCTTGAGTTGCATCAAGGGTGTGAAGGACCCTTTGGAAGTTCCAGAGTTTAGGTTTGATTAGCCTCGAGACGCCTCTGCGGAAATGGGCCTCATCTCGCCTGGAGGGAAAACCTCCTGGATTTTCTCGAGTTGCTGCAGGTGCTCTCGACGTACGACGGGGATCACAGGGACCCGCTCTGGTGGCCTCAGTTAAGGCCAGTCCACATGCGCGTTTCTCGGGGCCTCTCGGGATTCCTTTCCCATCGATGCCGGGACCTAAGACCTTGTGTGGAGTCGGTGCCTGAACCTGAGGATTCCTCTCCAGTGCTGACATGGATCTTGGGCTACTTCTGGAGACTCCCCAGGGGAGTCAGTCCTCGTCTCATGTGGGGCATGCACGTGCGCTTGCCTCCAGAGCTGTAGCAGCAGTGTCACGCTTCCTTCGCGTGGATCAAGGGATCTGTGGTTTTCCTCGAGTTTTTCCCTCGAGGCTTTCCCACGAGGCTGGCTTTCACACAGGGCTGACCCACACCAGTCGAGAAAGTCTGTAATGGGGAACCAACGCGTTGGGGATCATTCGTGATCCGTGTTCCTCTCAAGAGGAGGCGATCTCCACAGGAAAGGCGAGAGGAACTCCAGGGCCACCATTCCCAGAGTCCCCAGATGTCTCAGTCCATTCCAGGGAAATCTGTTTTCCCTGCACTGCCTCGACTTTCAAGCCGAGGATCGACTCACACAGGGTGACACGTGGGTCAGCCCTGTGTGAAAGCCTCGTGGGAAAGCCTCGTGGGAAAGCCTCGAGGAAAACCTCGAGGGAAAACCACAGATCCCTTGATCCACGCGAACGGAAGCGTGACACTGCTGCTACAGCTCTGGAGGCAAGCGCACGTGCATGCCCCCACATGAGACGAGGACTGACTCCCCTGGGGAGTCTCCAGAAGTAGCCCAAGATCCATGTCAGCACTGGAGAGGAATCCTCAGGTTCAGGCACCGACTCCACACAAGGTCTTAGGTCCCGGCATCGATGGGAAAGGAATCCCGAGAGGCCCCCGAGAAACGCGCATGTGGACTGGCCTTAACTGAGGCCACCAGAGCGGGTCCCTGTGATCCCCGTCGTACGTCGAGAGCACCTGCAGCAACTCGAGAAAATCCAGGAGTTTTCCCCTCCAGGCGAGATGAGGCCCATTTCCGCAGAGGCGTCTCGAGGCTAATCAAACCTAAACTCTGGAACTTCCAAAGGGTCCTTCACACCCTTGATGCAACTCAAGAATTTCCCCGACATACCCGTCTCCACTCGAGAGGAAGCACGAGAGTCCCGCCCACATCCAGAGGAGCCCCGATTCCACCTTTTAGCTCGAGAGGTTTGATCCTTTCCCTGCGTGGTCGGGAAAGAAGTCGCAGCATTCCCGTCGAATCTCAAGAGGAGGCGCTCTCCAGAGGAAAGGCGAGAGGAACTCCAGGGTCGTGCCACCATTCCCAGAGTCCCCCAGATGTCTCAGTCCATTCCAGGGAAACCTGTATTCCCTGCACTGCCTCGACTTTCAAGTCGAGGATCGACTCACACCACAGTGGCACGTGGTACAGCCCTGTCGGGAAAGCCTCGTGGGAAAGCCTCGAGGGAAAGCCACAGATCCCTTGATCCATGCGAAGGGAAGCGGGACACTGCTGCTACAGCTCGGGAGGAAAGCGCACGTGCATGGCCCCCACTCGAGACGAGTACTGACACCCCTGGGGGGACTCCAGAAGTACCCCATATCCATGTCAGAAGTGGAGAGGAATCCTCAGGTTCCGGCACCGACTCCAAACAAGGTCTTAGACCCCGGCATCGTCGGGAGAGGAATCCCGAGAGGCCCCAGAGGCAACGCACATGGGGACTGGCCTTTCCTGAGGCCACCAGAGTGGGTCCCTGAGTCCCCATCGTAAGTCCGGAGAGCACCTGCCGCAACTCCAGAAAATCCAGGAGGTTCTCCCCTCCAGGCCGAGATGAGGCCCATTTCCGCTGAGGCAACTAGGGGGGTAATCACACTTAAACTCTGGAACTTCCAAAGGGTCCTTCACACCCTTGCTGCAAATCAAGAAGTTCCCCGACATACCCGTCTCCACTCTAGAGGAATCGGAGAGTCCCGTCCATATCCAGAGTGGCCCCGTTTCCTGCTAGCTCGAGAGGAGGGATCCTTTCCCTGCGTGGTCGAGAAAGAATTCCTAGCGTTCCCGTCGCATCTCAAGAGGAGGCGCTCTCCACAGGAAAGGCGAGAAGAACTCCAGGATCAGGCCCCATTCCCAGAGTCCCCCAGATGTCTCAGTCCATTCCAGGGAAACCTGTTTTCCCTGCACTGCCTTGACTTTCAAGCCGAGGATCGACTCACACCACGGTGGCACGTGGGACAGCCCTGTGGGAAAGCCTCCTGGAAAGCCTCGTGGGAAAGCCTCCTGGGAAAGCCTCGAGGGAAAGCCACAGATCCCTTGATCCACGCGAATGGAACCGCGACACTGCTGCTACAGCTCGGAGGAAAGCGCACGTGCATGCCCCCACTCGAGACGAGGACTGACTCCCCTGGGGAGACTCCAGAAGTACCCCAAGATCCATGTCAGCACTGGAGAGGAATCCTCAGGTTCCGGCACTGACTCCACACAAGGTCTTAGGCCCCAGCATCGACGGGAGATGAATCCCGAGAGGCCCCGATCAACTCGCATGGGGACTGGCCTTTCCTGAGGCCACCAGAGCGGGTCCCTGAGGTCCCCGTCGTAAGTTGAGAGCACCTACCGCAACTCGAGAAAATCCAGGAGTTTCTCCCTCCAGGCGAGATGAGGCCCATTTCCGCTGAGGCGTCTCGAGGCTAATCACATCTAACATCTGGAACTTCCAAAGGGTCCTTCACACCCTTGCTGCAACTCAAGAAGTTCCCCGACATACCCGTCTCCACTCGAGAGGAAGCACGAGAGTCCCGCCCACATCCAGAGGAGCCCCGATTCCACCTTTTAGCTCGAGAGGTTTGATCCTTTCCCTGCGTGGTCGGGAAAGAATTCGCAGCATTCCCGTCGAATCTCAAGAGGAGGCGCTCTCCAGAGGAAAGGCGAGAGGAACTCCAGGGTCGTGCCACCATTCCCAGAGTCCCCAGATGTCTCAGTCCATTCCAGGGAAACCTGTATTCCCTGCACTGCCTCGACTTTCAAGTCGAGGATCGACTCACACCACAGTGGCACGTGGTACAGCCCTGTGGGAAAGCCTCGTGGAAAGCCTCGAGGGAAAGCCACAGATCCCTTGATCCATGCGAAGGGAAGCGGACACTGCTGCTACAGCTCCGGAGGAAAGCGCACGTGCATGGCCCCACTCGAGACGAGTACTGACACCCCTGGGGGACTCCAGAAGTACCCCAAGATCCATGTCAGAAGTGGAGAGGAATCCTCAGGTTCCGGCACCGACTCCAACCAAGGTCTTAGGCCCCCTGCATCGACGGGAGAGGAATCCGAGAGGCCCCAGAGCAACTCGCATGGGGACTGGCCTTTCCTGAGGCCACCAGAGCAGGTCCCTGAGGTCCCCCATCGTAAGTCGAGAGCACCTGCCGCAACTCCAGAAAATCCAGGAGGTTCTCCCCTCCAGGTGAGATGAGGCCCATTTCCGCTGAGGCAACTAGGGGGTAATCACACTTAAACTCTGGAACTTCCAAAGGGTCCTTCACACCCTTGCTGCAACTCAAGAAGTTCCCCGACATACCCGTCTCCACTCTAGAGGAATCGGAGAGTCCCGTCCATATCCAGAGTGGCCCCGTTTCCGCCTGCTAGCTCGAGAGGAGGGATCCTTTCCCTGCGTGGTCGAGAAAGAATTCCTAGCGTTCCCGTCGCATTTCAAGAGGAGCGCTCCCACAGGAAAGGCGAAAAGAACTCCAGGATCAGGCCCCATTCCAGAGTCCCAGATGTCTCAGTCCATTCCAGGGAAACCTATTTTCCCAGCACTGCCTCGACTGTCAAGC
This sequence comes from Capra hircus, assembly GCF_001704415.2. Classification (NCBI taxonomy): domain Eukaryota; kingdom Metazoa; phylum Chordata; class Mammalia; order Artiodactyla; family Bovidae; genus Capra; species Capra hircus. The sequence continues at coordinate 4,680 of NW_017205984.1, forward strand.
CGAGGATCGACTCACTCCACGGTGGCACGTCGGACAGCCCTGTGGGAAAGACCTCGTGGGAAAGCCTCGTGGGAAAGCCTTGAGGGAAAGCCTGCCTCCTAGATCCACGCGGAAGCGTCAGCACACTGCATATCTACAGCTCGGCAGAAGACGCGCACCGTGAAAATATGCCCCCCCAACTCGATGACGAGGACTGACTCCGCCTGGGGCAGACTCCAGAAGTACCCCAAGTTCTCATGTCATTGCACTTGAGGAAGAGGAATCCTCAGGGTTCCGTGGGACCGACTCGCACACAAGGTCTTAGGTCCTAGAAATTCGCATGGGAGAGGAATCCCGGACAGGCACCAGAGCAACCTCGCATGAGGACTGGCCTTTCCTGGGA
>NW_017205985.1:0-5059 GCF_001704415.2 Capra hircus
CTGACATGGATCTTGGGGTATTTCTCGAGTCTCCCCAGGGGAGTCAGTCCTCGTCTCGAGTGGGGGCATGCACATGCGCTTTCCTCCCGAGCTGTAGCAGCAGTGTCGTGCTTCCCTTCGCGTGGATCATGGGATCTGTGGCTTTTCTTCGAGGCTTTCACACGAGGCTTTCCCTCGAGGCTTTCCCACGAGGCTTTCCCACAGGGCTGTCCCACGTGCCACCGTGGTGTGAGTCGATACTCGCTTGAAAGTCGAGGCAGTACAGGGTAAACAGGTTTCCCTGGAATGGACTGAGGCATCTGGGGGTCTCTGGGAATGGTAGCACGACCCTGGAGTTCCTCTCGCCTTTCCTGGTGGAGAGCGCCTCCTCTTGAGATGCGACGGAAATGCCCGGGAATTCTTTCCCGACCACGCAGGGAAAGGATACCTCCTCTCGAGGTAGGAGGCGGAAACGGGGCTCCTCTGGATGTGGGCGGGACTCTCGTTGCTTCGACTCAAGTGGACACGGGTATGTCGGGAACTTCTTGAGTTGCAGCAATGGTGTGAATGACCATTTGGAAGTTCCAGATATTAGAAGTGATTAGACTCCAGACGCCTCAGCGCGAAATGGGCCTCATCTCGCCTGGATGGGAGAACCTCCTGGATTTTCTCGAGTTGCGGCAGGTGCTCTCGACTTACGATGGGGACCTCAGGGACCCGTTCTGGTGGCCCTCAGGAAAGGCCAGTCCCCATGTGAGTAGCTTGGGGGCCTCTCGGGATTCCTCCCGTTGATGCCGGAGCCTAAGTTCTTGTGGGGAGTCGGTGCTGTAACCTGAGGATTCCTCTCCAGTGCTGACATAGATCTTGGGGTACTCTGGAGTCTCCCCAGGGCAGTCAGTCCTCTACTCGAGTGGGGGGCATGCACGTGCGCTTTCCGCCCGAGCTGTAGCAGCAGTGTCACGCTTCCCTTCGGTGGATCAACGGATCTGTGTGGCTTTCCTCGACGCTTTCCCAAGAGGCTTTTCCACGAGGCTTTCCACAAGGCTGTCCCACGTGCCACCGTGGTGTGAGTCGATCCTCGGCTGAAAGTCGACGCAGTGCAGGGAAAATAGGTTTCTCTGGAATGGACTGAGACATCTGGGGGACTCTGGGAAGGTGGCAAGACCCTGGAGTTCTCTCGCCTTTCCGGGGAGAGCGCCTCCTCTTGAGATGCGACGGGAACGCCGGAATTCTTTCCCGACCACGCAGGGAAAGGATCCCTCCGCTCGAGGTATGAGGCGGAAACGGGGCTGCTCTGGATTTGGGCGGGACTCTCGTGCTTCCTCTCGAGTGGAGACGGGTATGTCGGGGGAACTTCTTGAGTTGCAGCAAGGGTGTGAAGGACCCTTTGGAAGTTCGAGAGGTTAGGTGTGATTAGCCTTGAGACGCCTCAGCAGAAATGGGCCTCATCTCGCCTGGAGGGGAGAACCTCCTGGATTTTCTCGAGTTGCGGCAGGTGCTCTCGACTTACGACTGGGACCTCAGGGACCCGCTCTGGTGGCCTCAGGAAAGGCCAGTCCCCATGCAGTTGCTCGGGGGCCTCTCGGGATTCCTCTCCCGTTGATGCCGGGCCCTGGAACCTAGTGTGGAGTCTGTGCCGGATCCTGAGGATTCCTCTCCAGTGCTGACATGGATCTGGGTACCTCTGGAATCTCCCAGGGGAGTCATTCCTCTTCGCGAGTGGGGATATGCACGTGGGTTTTCCTCCCGAGCTGTAGCAGCAGTGTCAAGCTTCCCTTCGCGTGGATCATGGGATCTGTGGCTTTCCCTCGAGGCTTTCTCAGGAGACTTTCTCACGAGCTTTCCCACAGGGCTGTCCCACATGCCACCGTGGTGTGAGTCGATCCTCAGCTTGAAAGTCGAGGCAGTGCAGGGAAAAAAGGTTTCCGTGGAATGGAATGAGACCATCTCGGGGGAGTGTGGGAACGGTGGCACGAACCTGGAGTTCCTCTCCCGTTTCAAGTGGAGAGCGCCTCCTCTTGAGATGCGACGGAAAACTCCGGGAATACTTTCCCGGACCACGCAGGGAAAGGATCCCTCCTCTCGAGCTATGAGGCCGAAACGGGGCTCCTCTGTATGTGGGCGGGACTCTCGTCCTTCTTTCTCGAGTGGAGTCGGGTATGACGGGGAACTTCTTGAGTTGCAGCAAGGTGTGAAGGACCCTTGGGAAATTCCAGCGTTTAGGTGTGATTAGCCTCGAGAGGAGCCTCATCGGAAAAGGGCCTCATCTCGCCTGGAGGGGAGAACCTAATGGATTTTCTCGAGTTGGCCAGGTGCTCTCGACTTACGACTGGGACCTCAGGGGACCCGCTCTGGTGGCCTCAGGAAATTCAGTCCCCATGCAGTTGCACGGGGGCCTTTCGGGATTCCTCTCCCGTCAATGCCGGGCCCTGGGACCTTGTGTGGAGTCTGTGCCGGATCCTGAGGATTCCTTCTCCAGTGCTGACATGGATCTTGGGTACTTCTGGAGTCTCCCAGGGTAGTCATTCCTCGTCGCGAGTGGAGATATGCACGTGGGTTTTCCACCCGAGCTGTAGCAGCAGTGTCAAGCTTCCCTTCGCGTGGATCATGGGATCTGTGGCTTTCTCTCGAGGCTTTCTCAGGAGACTTTCCCACGAGGCTTTCCCACAGGGCTGTCCACATGCCACCGTGGTGTGAGTCGATCCTCAGCTTGAAAGTCGAGGCAGTGTAGGGAAAAATGGTTTCTGTGGAATGGAATGAGACATCTGGGGAGTGTGGGAACGGTGGCACGAACCTGGAGTTCCTCTCCCGTTTCAAGTGGAGAGCGCCTCTCTTGAGATGCGACGGAAACGCCGGGAATACTTTCCAGACCACGCAAGGAAGGGATCCCTCCTCTAGAGCTATGAGGCGGAAACGGGGCTCCTCTGTATGTGGCGCGGACTCTCGTCCTTCTTCTCGAGTGGAGTCGGGTATGACGGGGAACTTCTTGAGTTGCAGCAAGGGTGTGAAGGACCGTGGGAAATTCCAGCGTTTAATTGTGATTAGCCTTGAGGAGCCTCATCGGAAAAGGGCCTCATCTCGCCTGGAGGGGAAACCTAATGGATTTTCTCGAGTTGCGGAAGGTGCTCTCGACTTACGACTGGGACATCAGGGACCGCTCTGGTGGCCTCAGGAAAGGCCAGTCCCCATGCGAGTTGCTCGGGGGCCTCTCGGGATTCCTCTCCCGTCGATGCCGGGGCCTAAGACCGTGGAATCGTGCCGGAACCTGAGGATTCCTCTCCAGTGCTGACATGGATCTTGGGGTACTTCTGGAGTCTCCCCAGTGGAGTCAGTCCTCCTCTCGAGTGGGGGCATGCACGTGCGCTTTCCTCTCGAGTTGTAGCAGCACTGTCGCGCTTCCATTCGCGTGGATCAAGGGATCTGTGGCTTTCCCTCGAGGCTTTCCCACGAGGCTTCCCACAGGGCTGTCCCACGTGCCACCGTGGTGTGAGTCGATCTTCAGATTGAAAGTCGACGCAGTGCTGGGAAAACAGGTTTCCCTGGAATGGACGGAGATATCTGGGGGACTCTGGGAATGGTTGCACGACCCTGGAGTTCCTATCGCCTTTCCTGTTGAGAGAGCCTCCTCTTGAGATGCGACGGAATTGCCGGGAATTCTTTCCCGACCACGCAGGAAAGGATCCCTCCCCTCGAGCTAGGAGGAGGAAACAGGCTCCTCTGGATGTGGGCGGGATTCTCGTGCTTCCTCTCGAGTGGAGACGGGCATGTCGGGAACTTCTTGAGTTGCAGCAAGGGTGTGAAGGACCCTTTGGAAGTTCCAGAGTTTAAGTGAGATTACCCCCTTGTTGCCTCAGCGGAAATGGGCCTCATCTCGCCTGGATTGGGGAACCTCCTGGATTTTCTCGAGTTGCGGCAGGTGCTCTCGACTTAATGGGGACCTCAGGGACCCACCCCCTGGTGCCCTCAGGAAAGGCCAGTCCCCATGGGAATTGCTCTGGGGCCTCTCAGGATTCCTCTCCCGTAGATTCCGGGGTCTAGACCTTGTGTGGAGTCCGTGCCGGAACCTGAGCATTCCTCTCCAGTGCTGACATGGATCTTGGGTACTTCTGGAGTCTCCCCAGGGGAGTCAGTCCTCATCTCGAGTGGGGCCATGCACGTGCGATTTCTCCCGATCTGTAGCAGCAGTGTCATGCTTCTCTTCGCGTGGATCAAGGGATCTGTGTCTTTCCCTCGATGCTTTCCCACGAGGCTTTCCCACAGAGCTGTCCCACGTGCCCACCGTTTTGTGAGTGGATCCTCGGCTTGAAAGTCGAGGCAGTGCAGGGAAAACAGGTTTCCCTGGAATGGACTGAGACATCTGGGTGACTCTGGGAATGGTGGCACGACCTGGAGTTTCTCTGGCCTTTCCTGTGCAGAGCGCCTCTTCTTGAGATACGACGGTAATGCCGGGAATTCTTTCCCGACCACGCAGGGAATGGATCCCTCCTCTCGGTCTAGGAGGAGGAAACGGGGCTCCTCTGGATATGGGTGGAACTCTCGTGCTTCCTATCGAGTGGAGACGGGTATGTCGGGGAACTTCTTGAGTTGCAGCAAGGGTGTGAAGGACCCTTTGGAAGTTCCAGATGTTAGATGTGATTAGCCTCGAGATGCCTCAGCAGAAATGGGCCTCATCTCGCCTGGAGGAGAGAACCTCCTGGATTTTCTAGAGTTGCGGCAGGTGCTCTCAACTTACGACGGGGACCTCAGGGACCCGTTCTGGTGGCCTCAGGAAAGGCCAGTCCCCATGCGAGTTGCTCGGGGCCTCTCGGGATTCCTCTCCCGTCCATGCCAGGGCCTAAGATCTTGTGTGGAGTCGGTGCCGGAACCTGAGGATTCCTCTCCAGTGCTGACATGGACCTTGGGGTAATTCTGGAGTCTCCCCAGGGGAGTCAGTCCTCGACTCGAGTGGGGGCATGCACGTGCGCTTTCCTCCCGAACTGTAGCAGCAGGGTCATACTTCCCTTCGCGTGGATCATGGGATCAGGGGCTTTCCGACGAGGCTTTCACAGAGGGCTTTCCCACGTGCCACCGTGGTTTGAGT
>NW_017205986.1:0-18425 GCF_001704415.2 Capra hircus
GAGGCAGATCAGGTGGTCTGGTATTCCATCACTTTCAAAAATTTTCCTCACTTTATTGAGATGTTAGAAAAAAACAAAAAACTTGATCTTTCCCTGGTTCAACTACATGAATTTCACTCTTTTCTTCATTATCAGAAATGTTTTGACAGAGAATATTTGAGGAAGAAACCATCTCAATCTTGGCTAATACATTTAATAAGGAAAATAGGGAATCGGAATGTTCTTGAATAGTTGTTTCTAAATTTTGACGTGCAAAGAGGCTGAAAAATGTAATGGCAAGTGGATAAAAGATTCAGAAGAGAATGTAGGTATAATCCTGTTTACAGAAGAGAATGTAGGTATAATCCTGTTACAGTGTATTAATACTCCATTAAAATTGACATACAAATACCACCCATATTACATATATTGAAACACTTGTAGGAATATATACTAAGTTGTTCATTATTTAATATACTCAGTTCATTATGTATTTCTCTATTGCTTACACTAGGTTTAAAAGTAAGATTCTTTTAATTTTGCAATCAAAATGTCCAGTCTTTTAGAAAAAAGTCATTACAGTTTTAAAGACTTCCTCTGATTCCTTGGTGGTTGTGGATTTTTACTCTCCTCTGCCTTAGTTTTTTATCTTTTGATACTGATTGGGCACAGACATCAGAGACAAATGGCATTGCTGTAAATGACTAATTTCCAAAAGCAAATCAAGTGATGAATATCAGAAATCCGTCTCTCTTCTGCTTTATTTTCTATTCCCCCACCTTTCTCCCTCCTCTTACTTGTTTCTTGCTTCTCCAGTATCTAGCATGACCCCAGAGAAGGAAAGGGCAACCCACTCCAGTATTCTTGCCTGGAGAATCCCTGGACAGAGGAGCCTGGTGGGCTACAGTCCACGGGTCGAAAGAGTCAGACGCGACTGGTCACAGCACACCGTACATCTCGCATGACACTTTAGACGAGGTGCTCCTGTCCTTTCTGCCCCTAACGCATCTTCCTGAATTAGCTGTCCCTTGCCTCTTCCCATGTCTCACAGCTGAACTTAACCCAAAGCAATGGACCAAGGTTGTAGGAAATGGTTAACTGGGTGCAGCCTCAGTGCCAGAGAGCTAAATTTGGAGTTTCCTGAGTTTTACCACTTTATGTGGCTATTTCCCAAAAGTTTTCAGACTCTGGTTCACCATTTAATTATTTCCTCAAATTCATTGTCAATTCATCACACGCAGTTGTTTAGAGCCAAAAATTTTGTAAACATCAGACATGTTATCTTTTAAAAAATTCTACTCTTAGTCTCTTCTAAGAATTTTTTCCTTTTACTCATGCATCTAAAGTATAAATGAAAAGCCAGGTGGTAGCAATGATATTCTGATTTTTAAAAGTCACACACAAATCTGCTTGAATTACAAGACTAAACAGTGCTGGCTCAGTGATTTCATGTGGTACAATTCAATCAGTGCTTTCTGTTTCGATTATCTGCTTCATTAAACATGATGCTTGGCACAAAATCCATGTACCTGCCAGTCAAAATGAATATTGCTTTGAACTTAGGTCTTGGCACAAATTAACAATCCCTGACTTCCTCTTTAGTCAAACATCTATTATGATGTGGCAAAATACAAATCTTTCTATAAAAATTAGTAATGAACAAATAAGAGGTTGTAGTAAATAGCCAAACAGGACAGAGGAAACGTCAGTGAAGCACCTGGTAGCTTCGCCCTTCATCTTAACAACTGAAATTCTTAACAAGGAAAGCCTCTCACTCTCAGAAAATATGAATAATCCTTTGTCACACATCTTTGTTCTTTTGCTCCCTGTTCTTGAGGTTAGATTCTAGATCCTAGAGATACCCAAAAGACGGTGTTGTAATTTAGCTATCCGTAGCCAGACCACTTTTTATCATGTCTGAAAGCTTCTGAAATCCCTTTGATTGGACTCCAGTCATACCCTCCCCACAATTCCCACCCCTCCCAAATTGATACAAAAGGCACACAATTGGCACACAAGTAGAGCGGTTGTTTTTGTTTACTTGCTGGTTCAGTTCAGTTCAGTCGCTCAGTCACGTCTGACTCTTTGCGACCCCATGAACTGCAGCATGCCAGGCTTCCCTGTCCATCATCAACTCCCAGAGCTTGCTCAAACTCATGTCTACTGAGTCGGTGAAGCCATCCGATCATCTCATCCTTTGTCATCCCTTTTTCCTCCTGCCTTCAATCCTTTCCCAGCATCAGGGTCTTTTTCCAATGAATCAGTTCTTTGAATCAGGTGGACAAAGTACTGGAGGTTTCAGCTTCACTATCAGTCCTTCCAATGAATATTCAGGACAGATTTCCTTCAGGATTGAGTGGTTTGATCTCCTTGCAGTCCAAGGGACTCTCAAGAGTCTTCTCCAACACCACAGTTCAAAAGCATCAATTCTTCCACATCAGCTTTCTTCATGGTTGAACTCTTACATCCATACATGACTACTAGAAAAAACCATAGCTTTGACTAGATGGACCTTTGTTGGCAAAGTAATGTCTCTGCGTTTTAATATACTGTCTAAGTTGGTTATAGCTTTTCTTCAAGGAGCTTTTCTTCAAGACTCTTGCTCAAGGAGCAAGAGTCTTTTAACTTCATGGCTACAATCACCATCTGCAGTGATTTTGGAGCCCAGAAAAATAAAGCCTGATATTGTTTCCATTGCTTCCCCATCTATTTGCCATGAAGTGATGGGACAAGATGCCATGATCTTCATTTTCTGAATGCTTAGTTTTAAGACAGCTTTTTCACTCTCCTCTTTCACTTTCATCAAGAGGCTTTTTAGTTCTTCACTTTCTGCCATAAGGGTGGTGTCATCTGCATATCTGAGGTTATTGTTATTTCTCCTGGCAATCTTGATTCCAGCTTGTGCTTCACTGAGCCCAGTATTTTGCATGATGTACTCTGCATATAAGTTAAATAAGCAGAGTGACAATATACATCCTTGACTAACTCCTTTCCCAATCTGGAACAGTCAATTGTTCCATGTCTGGTTCTAACTGTTTCTTCTTGACCTACGTACAGATTTTCAGGAGGCAGGTCAAGTGGTCTGTATTCCCATCTGTTTAAAAATTTTCCATAGTTTGTTGTGATCCACACAGTCAAAGGCTTTGGCATGGTCAATGAAGCACAAGTAGATGTTTTCTGGAATTTTCTTCATTTTCTATAATCCAGCAGATGTTGGCAATTTAATCTCTGGTTCCTCTGCCTTTTCTAAATCCAGTTTGAACATCTGGGAGTTCACAGTTCACGTACCACTGAAGCCTGGCTTGGAGAATTTTGAGCATTACTTTGCTAGCGTGTGGAATGAGTGCAATGGTGTGATAGTTTGAACATTCTTTAGCATTGCCTTTCTTTGGGATTGGAATGAAAAACTGACCTTTTCCAGTCCTGTGGCCATGGCTGAGTTTCCTGAATTTGCTGGCGTATTGAGTTCAGTATATTGACAACTCCAATAATTTGTCCACCTGATGCAAAGAACTGACTCATTGGAAAAGACCCTGATGCTGGGAAAGATTGAAGGCAGGAGCAGAAGGGATGACAGAGGATGAGATGGTTGAATGGCATCACCGACTCAATGGACATGAGTTGGAATAAACTCTGGAGTTGGTGATGGATAGGAGGCCTGGCAGAGAAGCGATATCACCCCACTCCAGTACTCTTGCCTAGAAAATCCCATGGATGGAGGAGCCTGGTAGGCTGCAGTCCATGGGGTCGCTAAGAGTCAGACACAACTGAGCGACTTCCCTTTCACTTTTCACTTTCATCCGTTGGAGAAGGAAATGGCAACCCACTCCAGTATTCTTGCCTGGAGAATCCCAGGGATGGGGGAGCCTGCTGGGCGCCGTCTATGGGGTCACACAGAGTCGACGACGATTGAAGTGACTTAGCAGCAGCAGGGAGGCCTGGAGTGCTGTGGTCCATGGGGTTGCAAAGAGTTTGGACACGACTGCGCGACTGAACTGAACTGAGCTGACTTTGACAACATCCTCTTTTAGATTTGAAATATCTCATCTGAATTCTGTCACCTCCACTAGCTTTGTTTGTAGCGATGCTTCCTAAGGCCCACTTGACTTCACATTCCAGGATGTCTGGCTCTAGGTGAGTGATCACACCATCGTGGTTATCTGGTCATGAAGATCTTTTTGTATATTTCTTCTGTGTTTCTTGCCACCTCTCCTTAATATCTTCTGCTTCTGTTAGGTACATACCATTTCTGTACTTTATTGTGCCTATCTTTACATGAAAGTTTCCTTGGTATCTCTAATATTCTTAAGAGATCTCTAGTCTTTCCCATTCTATTGTTTTCCTCTTTTTCTTTGCATTGATCACTTACGAAGGCTTTCTTATCTCTCCTTGCTATTTTTTGGAACTCTGCACTCAGGTGGATATATCTTTTCTTTTCTTCTTTGCCTTTCATTTCTTTCCTCAACTATTTGTAAGGCCTCCTCAGACAACCATTTTGCCTTTTTGGATTTCTTCTTCTTGGGGATGATTTTGATCCCTGCCTCCTATACAATGTCTTGAACTTCTGTCCACAGTTCTTCAGGCACTCTGTCTATCAGATCTAATCCCTTGAATCTATTTGCCACCTCCACTGTATGATCGTAAGGGATTTGATTTAGGTCATACCTGAATGGTCTAGTGGTTTTCCTACTTTCTTCAGTTTCAGTCTGAATTTTGCAGTAAGAAGTTCATGAACTGAGCCACAATCAGCTCCTGGTGTTGTTTTTGCTGACTGTAGAGAGCTTCTCCATCTTCAGCTGCAAAGAATATAATCAGTCTGATTTTGGTGTTGACCATCTGGTGATGCTCATGTGTAGAGTTGTCTCTTGTGTATGTTAATTATTAAGTCCCGTCCAACTCTTTTGCGACTGCATGGACTGTAGTCTGCCAGGCTCCTCTGTCCATGGGGTTTTCCAGGCAAGAATACTGGAGTGGGTTGCCATTTCTCTCTTCAGGGGATCTTCCCAACTGAGGGCTTGAACTGGTGTCTCCTGCACTGGCAGATGGGTCCTTTACCACTGAGCCACCTGGGAAGCTCCAAGGTAGAAAGGTACAAAATTCTAAAAGAAGAAAAATTCTAGAGAATACAGTCACTGCTCATATTAAAGATAGAATAATATAGCTATCTATAAAAATCCTGACTCTGCATTTATAGAGTAATTTGGGGATAAATCCATGATTTGCTGCTGGGAACTCAAATGCTTAGCAGTTTGCTATATTACATTATAGCTTTCTTCAGCAGTCTCCAAAGTGCCTTCCAAATCGCTGACAGGACAGTTTTGCTGGCCCTAGATCTGGGGCGGCAGGAATTCCTCGATATGTTTCTTGAACTGATTGTTCCAAGTCTGGCTCTTCCAGGCTTGGGGATACCAGCTCTGACTCTTTCTGGGGTGGTTGCTTCAAGACCAGCTGTTCCAGCTCTGGCTGCTCCCAGGTGGGATATCCTCGGTCCGTTCACTCCGTATAGGCAGGTTTCCAGAAGAGGTCACCAAGCAGTCCTGTGCCAGAAACAGAAACCCAGGAATTCTGTGGCCCTGAGTCACAGAGTCCCTTGTTTTTCTGGTTCTGGAACCAGGGCTTCACCTGTCTGTAGCTAAGTTTCAGGATATTGGAAAGTTCTTGCATCTGCTGGAGGCTGATTCCTGCCTCTGAAGTCTGTCGTTGAGCACAGACACCTGGGTCTGAGTGAACATGGTTCTGATCTTCTGTTTCCTACCTGGGACCTTCTCTTCCTTCTTTGCTGCACTTTTCTCGGCAGGTATGGGCAATAGTTTTACTCTGGGGCTTGAGGAAGAATCAGGACTGTCCAGTCTCCTTGTCAAGGGTCTCAGCAGATGACCCTTGCAAGGACACCTGGTTTCCTTCAGGCCCAGAAATTTCAGACATTGGTGAAGAGTCCCTGGAATTGGATGCTTTGGGGCCAAGCAGGCTGGGTCTATACTCATGTTGTGGAGTTGAAGCAGAGAGAGAAAAAACCTGTGAGCTAAATGGTAGGAAGAGTTCAGGCTTAAGAACCTAGGTAGAAGAGCTTAGAGAAAGGTGAAGACCTCCAGGTGTAAAAGAATTAAGAAGATGGAATGAATGGAATCAACTGTCAGATAACAGGAGCCAACCAACCCTATCTAGAGAAAGGAAAAAAAAGTCTTGATTCTTAAATGAGGTCTTACTCTCCAGCAGGCAGGGGTCCCTCCCTTGCCTGCCCTCCTGTCTTCACCCAGAGTACCTGCTGCCCTCCTAATAATGACTGTGACCAAATTGAAATCAGGTGAGAGACGCTTGCTGTGATGACCCAGTGGAGTTTATGACTCCACCATAAAGTGGATGGTGGAGGTGTGTGATATTGTTGAAAAAGAAATAGAAGATAAAAATCCTCGTCTTCACCTCTATTCTGAGCAGATGTTGTTCCCAGATGCTGTTGTCTTCAGTTTAATAAAAATATTTTGTTGTTGTTTAGCCACTAAGTGGTGTCTGACTCTGTGACCCCAAGGACTACAGTCCACCAGGTTCCTCTGGCCACGGGATTTCCCAGCAAGAATACTGCAGTGGGTTGACATTTCCTTCTCCAGGGGATCTTCCCGACCCAGGGATCGAACCAGTGTCTCATACACATGTCTCCTGCATAGTAGGTGGATTATTTCCTGCCAAACCACCAATAAAAATACTGTTGTTTAGTCACTCAGTCATGACTGACTCTTTGTGACCCCATGGGCTGCAGCCAGGCCTCCCTGTCCCTCACCATCTCCTGAAGTCTGCCCAAGTTCATGTCCATTGCATCGATGGTGCCATCCAGCCATCTCATCCTCGGATGCCTTCTTCTGTTTCTGTCCTCCATCTTTCCCAGCATCAGGTATTAATAAAAATATTAGTTCTTTGCAAATGTACTGCTCCTCCACCACAAGTAGCCACTATTTTCTGACTAGAAACTGAGGGAGAGAAGCAGTTCAGCCCCTGGGCCTGGGGAGGCATCAGTAGGTAAAGGCAGGTGACCCCAGCTGGCACCTGTCGCCAGGCAGCTATTCTTGTGTGGCATTTCCAGGCTAAAAGAAAAAAAGATTGACAGGAAATGACAGAGGGTGTCAGTTTCCTCCCTGTCCCTGCCCTTTTTTGGTTCCCTTACAGCCTCCCTCCCCTTCCTCCATCCTCACTGGTGTCTCCATTTAACCCCTGATGTGCTGTAGACACATCCACATGGATGGCTGAGGAGTTCCCCAGGGAACATGCTGATGCCAGTACAGTAGCCCTAACACATATTGGGGAGGGGGTCAGCCGTGTGACAAGGAAAGTGCCAAGTGACTCAAGAGACAGAAAGCACATGATCCTGAGTCCCGCAGTTAACCACTGAGCTGAAAAAACAAAAACCGTCTGGTGGGAAGTAAACATGATATGATCAGTTGTAGGGTGGCCTCTTGTCAAGATAAAGTCCTTGTATGGGGCCTGGGAGGATGCCAGGAGTAGAAGACTCTGGAAGTAGAGAATTCCTGGAGTCAATGCTGTGGGTGGGGTGGAGTGCTTCCTAGGAACCTGGCTCAGCCTCCTGAGCCCTGTTTCCCCTGAAACTGCTTCTGCTGCTGCTAGAAAGAGTTCAGGACACATGTGGTCGTGGGTGTCTAAGGGTGGGGCTGGTGGGGGCGGTGAGTCTCTCTGTGCAGGTTCCTCGCTTCCTGCCTGAGCTGCTGGACAGACCTGGGGGAGAGCTGGGAAAATCTGGGATAGGGGGTGGTAAGAGGAAAGACAGGAAGGGGAGGAGGAAGGTGAAGGGAGAAGAAAGGACTAGGGAGCGATTAGGGGACAGTGAGGGGGACCCAGCCTGGAGAGGGGCACAGCAGAGTGCTCCTGGTAGAGGGTCCGCGCCCCGCCCCTCCCCGCTCCCCCCTCTTCCTTCTGTGTCATTTCCACCTCCCATCTTTGCCCCACACTGCCCATCCCTTGCCACCAACCCCTCCTGACCTCTTCCCCACCTCCATTTAGTGTCTCACACTCTTCTCTTCTCACACAAAACCCCACTTCCATTGGTGTCCCCACTCCCACCTGTTGCACCCCCAGGAGTCCCTCCCCATGAGCTTTGCAGGCAGGAGGGGACTGAAGGGAAGACAATTGCTCAGAGGCTCCAGGCTGATTGGAAACTGAAGGAGGGAGTGCAGCTCAGCCCCTGGGCCTGGGGGAGGCGTCAGCAGGTGAAGGCTGGTGACCCCAGCTGACACCTTCCTCAGGCAGCTATTCTGTGTGGCATTTCCAAGCTAAAAGAAAAAAAGATTGAAAGGAAGTGACATGGGGGTGTCAGTTTCTTTACTATCCTTGCCCATTTTGGCTCCCTTACAACTTCAGTTCCAGGCCCAGGCCAGGAATAAGCCTGTTAATTTATTCCAAAGTCCAGGCCAAGGAAAGGCCAGTCATAGGAAGTCAGTCGTTATGGCAACCGCTCCAACAGCAGCCATCACCCGCCTTGGCCCCATACTCCCCATCCATGTTTCTTCTCCCAGCCCCCACCCTCCCAGACACCAGCCCCCTCATACTGCACACTGCCCTCTGTCACCCACACTCCACCCTGACTCTCCAGCTGCACACACTCACACACCCCTCATACACTCCGTGCTTCTCACTTATACTCCTTCCACCCTTGTGCACAGAAGCCCTCGAGAAATTTTCCATGCAGGTCTCCTCACACCCTCTCCCCACTTTGCACACCCCCACCCCCACCACACACTCTCCTTCACACACAAGTGCCCGCTTGCCTGCCCTCCACACTCCCCACTCTCTCCCAAGACACGCTGGGCTCCCCTCCCGCAGGGACCCTGGCTTCCTCACACTGTCTGCACACACTGCTTCACGCAAATTCCACGCAGAAGGCTCCCATCTACGCCCACTGCCATCCAGAAAATTCCCCCTCACAGGCATTTCCCTTCACTGTCTCTCTCCTCTCTGGGGCCCCCAGGGCACCCCCCTCCGGGCCCTCTGTATACACATGCTGTCCACTCCCCTTCTGTCCCAGGCTCAGCTGTCCACAGTCACACACACACACACACACACACACCATCAAACACCCGACGTCCTGACATACTGAGTTGTAGTTGCTCCCCTCACACCCAACACACTCTCCCCGGTGGTCCCTCACTCTCCTCACACTTACCCTCCTCATCACAAATAAGTTTGTCACCGCCACACACACTCCTCTCTTCTGCCCTTCTCCTCTCAGGCACAACCCCCTTTCTATCTCACACACACACACACACACACACACACTCATACTCTGATGAGTCCTCCCCCAAGACAGGGGGCCCTGCAGCAGTCTCAGAGCCCACACAGAGCTCGGGGTGGTTCTGGGGAGAGGCTGGCTGCCAGGACTCTGTCCCAGGGCTGAGCCAGGAATTTTAGGTCTCTACCAGTCGGTCCTAAACTAAATCAACCCTGGATATTCATTGGAAGGACTGACGCTGAAGCTGAAGCTCCAATACTTTGGCCACCTGATACAAAGAACTGACTCATTGCAAAAGACCCTGATGCTGGGAAAGATTGAGGGTGGGGCAACAGAGGATGAGATGGCTGGATGGCATCACTGACTCAATGGACCTGAGTTTGAGCAAACTCTAGAAGATAGCAGAGGGCAGGGAAGGCTGGCGAGCTGCAGTCCATAGGGTCACAAAGAGTCGGACAGGACTAAGTGACTCAACAACAACCTGGATCCTACCCAAAACGGTGCTTTCTCTTTTTTACTGCTCCAGCCCCACACCTAAAGGAACTCACCAAATGCACTTCTACTAGCGTACAGCCCTGAGACGCCAGGAATAGTCATATTCATGTATTAATCAACCTAAAATTAATTTTTGTATATTGTGTCAAATAGAAATTCCTTTTTTATTTACATCATTAACCAATTATCCCTTTCCTATGTACTGATCAGCACACCCTTCACTGGTATTTCTTGCCACACCTACTAGATGTCAAGTTTTCTAGACATCCCTGGGTCTATTTCTTTGCTGTTTTCTAAAACTGGTCTCCTGTCTGCATTATGACTCACCAGCTACCTTTGGTGTTGGGAATGCAGCTCAAGCCGATGCTGGCTAGGTTGGAAGTGAAGTGCTTTCATAAAAATTACCAGACTCAGCAGCTTAAAACAATCAAAATTTATTCTTTTGCAGCTGTGGAAAATAGAAGTCAGAAATAATTTGTGTCCTTGATATACAGGAGTTTTAATAAAAATTTGTGATTCTCATCCGAAAAGAAAAATGTACAACATCTTCATAACTGAGTTAACTGATTTTATTCCAGACAGGAGAAAACTTCCAATTTGTCTAGATATTAGTGAAAACTGAGATATTAATTTTTTGTTGAAATGTGACACCCCTACAGTTTAGTGCACAAATCTCAACAAATGGCCAGTCAGTCAATTCAGTTGCTCAGTTGTGTCCAACTCTTTGTGACCCCATGAACTGCAGCATGCCAGGCCTCCCTGTCCATCACCAACTCCCAGAGTTTACTCAAACTCATGTCCATTGAG
Source organism: Capra hircus (assembly GCF_001704415.2). Classification (NCBI taxonomy): domain Eukaryota; kingdom Metazoa; phylum Chordata; class Mammalia; order Artiodactyla; family Bovidae; genus Capra; species Capra hircus. Next base: position 10,514 of record NW_017205986.1, read on the forward strand.
TTGGTGATGCCATCCAACCATGTCATCCTCTGTCGTCCCCTTCTCCTCCTGCCTTCAATCTTTCCCAGCGTCAGGGTCTTTCAAATGAGTCAGCTCTTCGCATCAGGTGGCCAAAGGATTGGAGTTTCAGCTTCAACATCAGTCCTTCCAATGAACACCCAAGACTGGTCTCCTTTAGGATGGACTGGTCAGATCTCCTTGCAGTCCAAGGGACTCTCAAGATTCTTCTCCAGCACCACAGTTCAAAAGCATCCATTCTTCGGCGCTCTGCTTTCTTTATAGTCTAACTCTCACATCCATACATGACCACTGGAAAAACCATAGCCTTGGACTAGACGGACCTTTGTTGGCAAGTTAACGTCTCTGCTTTTTAACATGCTGTCTAGGTTGGTCATAACTTTTCTTCCAAGGAGTAAAGTAAGCGTCTTTTTATTTCATGGCTGCAGTGATTCTGGAGCCCCTTAAAATAAAGTCTGCCACTGTTTCCCCATCTATTTGCCATGAAGTGATGGGACCGCATGCTGTGATCTTTGTTTTCTGAACATTGAGCTTTAAGCCAACCGTTTCACTCTCCTCTTTCACTTTCATCAAGAAGCTCTTTAGTTCTTCTTCACTTTCTTCCATAAGGGTGGTGTCATCTGCATATCTGAGGTTATTGATATTTCTCCCAGCAATGTCGGGTGAGTGGTGGCTGCTTGGTGCTGGAGCAGCCGTGAATAGGTACTCCATGTCCAAGGTCAGGAGCAGTGGCTGCGCTTCGCTGGACTGGCCATGTGGAGATACCCCTTGCACAAGGTCAGAGAAACCCCAGTAAGATGGTAGGCACTGAAGCAGCTGTGAGGAGATACCCCTGTCCATCACCAACTCCTGGATTGAGTCATTGATGCCATCCAACCATCTCATCCTCTGTCCTTATTAAGGAATGTAGAAAAAAAAAATTGTCCTTTCCTCCTCCTTGGGAATTCCAGACCCCTATCTCCTTCTTTAGAGCTCCAGACCCCTTTTTCCTCCTCGGGGCCCCTGGAATTCTTATCAACCTGCCTAGGAATTGACTCTCTCAGCTTGAGGATGGACCTCTCTTCCCTGTGTCTTCACATGGCCCTCCATGTAACATACCAGGTCTGCTCCATTTTCTTATAAGAATACCAATCAGATTGGATTAGGGGTAGACCCTAATGGCCTAATTTTAACATTATTTATATTTTTCATTAAATATGGTCATATTCTGAGGTCCTGGGGGTTTAGGGTTTTAACACGTGAATTCAGGGGAATACAATTTTGGCCATAAAGGCATGAAGTAACTTAACTGTGCATAAAAGTGAGAACACATAAAGTATATCTCATTAAACCACGTATGTTTATTCCTAACTCATTTTCCTCCTGTTGCTGCTGTTGCTACTAAGTCGCGTCAGTCGTGTCCGACTCTATGCCACCCATAGACGGCAGCCCACCAGGCTCCCCCATCCCTGGGATTCTCCAGGCAAGAACACGGGAGTGGGTTGCCATTTCCTTCTCCAATGCATGAAAGTGGAAAGTGAAAGTGAAGTCGCTCAGTCGTGTCTGACTCTTCTCGACCCCATGGACTGCAGCCTACCAGGCTCCTCCATCCATGGGATTTTCCAGGCAAGAGTACTGCAGTGGGGTGCAACTGCCTTCTCCGCATTTTCCTCTTAACAGAGTTTAAAAGTGCCAACAAACACTCCAATTCCACCTAACATGGAGGGAACTCATGGAAAAGCATCAGGTAAATCTGATACTCTGATTATGAGCAAGTATCTTATTTAGCAAATTCTTCAACATGACTAAGTCAATACATGGTAAGGGCCCATCAACAGCCATGGAAAGTCAGGAGTTCTTTAGCTTCTTGGTAAAAACACCTCCGAGTAGAAGAGAATATACTAGATTGGCAGCCCAGACTGTCCATAAGGATCAGTTTCTTCATCCAAGGGCTCATCTAATATTTCCACCTTCTCATGGTCAATGGAAGAAACATCAGATGATGGAATGAAGAGCTGTTAGAACATTAGGTAAACTGTTGAACTGAATCATGGTATTGTCAGAAAGGAAACATTTTTTTTTTCATGAAAGAACTGGGGAAACTGTAGGTGTGATCTCAAGAAGACAACACCCCACCCCAGACTTTTGAAGTTTAGACCCTGCCTCTCCCCTCCCTGCCACAGGAGGGAAACTGGGTTTGCTGCCTGCACAGCCTCTTCTACCACAACAACTGAGTAATTTTAGACCTACCAGGAAGTGTGGGGCCCCTGACTAAGAAAGAGCATCCTTCAAGGTGCCAGTAGACAGGGACTTGGGTGAGACCTGTGGCTCACCTCTCCCAAGTCCTGACCAGAACAAACCTGCCCAGGAACCAGAGGCCAGCCTGATTCTAACCTGCCATGGTCCCTGATTTCTTCATACATTTCTTGATGATGATGACAATTAGGCAGATGAAGATGATGAAGATGATGATCAATAGGAGGATGTATTTAGTTAACGGGATAGATGCAGGCTGGTTATTGGGGGCCTTTGTGAGTGGTTGTAAAACAAAAAAGCACAAGCTTTGTCATATCTAAGAATCCACTTTCCTCGGCATCTACTGTCCCCAGACAGCACCTGTCCATGTAACATAGATGCTGGCTCATTATGTGAAGCCATTGGGCTAGAAAGAGGAATGGAGTTGGGCTCTGTCCTCATAACAGAGCTCATATTTCTACTGAGGGAGACTATTTGATAATCTTGCAGGTGGACACGCTTACTGTGGGGAGACCTTTTTAGGGAGAACACAGCTGGAGAAGTGCTTAATTAGGTCTGGGGAGGGGTGAGGGCTTCTCTAAGTGACATTTGAGCCGGTTAAAGGATCAGGACAACAGGAAGGAGAGAAGGTATGGAAACACAATATGTATATAAATCTGGGGGCCATTTAGCACGGCTAGGGAACTGGGTCATTGGTTAATGAGGAAGGGGGCTCCTGTGGTAAGGGAAAGTGGGCTGGGAAAGGAGGATGCTGGCAAGTTCTGTGCTATGCCCATCACTGACTTTCCAGACAGGAAGTCCACCAAGAGATCAGTCACTCCATCCATCATATATTTCAGTTGCACAAACATATGTGCTCACATCCACACATGAAGGCACCAGACCTTTGAAGAGAGCTACCACCTCCCCTACACCCCGCTCAGGTACCTGTGATGCTCTGGGAGCAGCATGTTCTCCCAGTGTTTCAGGAATTCCCTAAGCCAATAGCTGCAGTCTCCTGTTGAGATGGTCCTGAAATACTCTGCCAGTTCCTGGTTGTTCTCCCACTCCACCTTGATGCCTGTGGCTCCAGGATCAATAACTGTCCAGGTTATGCTCATGGTGTCAAGGAGGAGGACTGTCCGTCCATTGAGGCTGAAGTGCAAGGATGCACCAGAGCATTGCTCGGCTTCACACTGACAACACAGGCTGACCTGCAGGGAGGGAGGACCTGCACCCCACACACACAAGTAATCATCCTGGACTCTCCACAGTCCCTCCTCCCCAGTCACTCAAGTGTGTCTGCACATCTAGGGGCCCGTGATCTTCCGACCCATGACCTCCCCCTCTTACCCATCAGGTCCACCAGGTCTCTAAGGCTGGATCGTGTTCAGTCCTTTCACAGGAATCCTCTCCTTGCATGCACTCTTTCTCTTGCTATCTCCAGCTCCCCACCCCCTTCCCATACTTACCCCTCGTCTCCTTTTTGTCCAGTTTGGTGACAGGCAGGACCATCTTGAGCTCTTTTCCTGCTTCTGCCAGTGTTTGGCTGAATTCAGTCCACACTTTCGTGTCGTTTACCTCCTTCCCCAGGAAACCCAAAGGTTTGACCTTGTTTGCTGTCACTGTCATACTGGAGGAAAGGAGCCCTGGACTTGGCACCAGAGCTGGCCAGGTCTGGACTGAGATTTGACAGTGAGGTCAAGGCACAGAGGGTGGGCGTCTGTGAGAGAAAACCACAGGCGTGTCTTGGAGATTCCCCTCCAGGGCCTGGTTGCAGAGGGAGGGGGTCTCTATCCCAGACTCCCTCCCTCTGCTGTATCCTCAGTCCTGGCCTCACCTTTAACTGTCTGAGGTTTAATCTCTTTGATGCCACTGTGGATCCCTTGGGTCCAATATTGTTAGCAGGAAGATTTATCTGACATATTTTTTACCATCATGTACCAACTTCTGAGGCAGCAAAAACAAGACAATCTCTGCCTTCTAGTGACTTAAAAATCCATCTGAACAAACAGGACTTTCAACAGGAATGGAAAAAAAAAGGCCCCGGAACACAGGCTACATTCACGATGGGCCCCTGGTCATCAGGAAGGTTTTACTGCAGTAGGAGGTGGGGTTTGCCAGGAGAGGGAAAGCTGCTACAGGAATCTTGGGCTGGAGTCCCTGCACACTGGGTGTCACCTCCTGGGCAGCCAGTCCAGCTAAACGACACCCTCACCATCCTAAGAGCAGGGGACAGGCCCCCACCAGGGTGGAGCCCCTTCCTTTCCCCTCCTCCCATGCTCCACTTCCCCTGCCAGAACCCCAGGTCCCAGGACACTCACTGCCCAGAGTCTTCCTGGGTTCTATCAGCAGCCAGTATCAGTAAAAGATGGCCTGCAGTGTGAGCTAGAGACAGTCCTTCCAGCAGTTTTAGGAGAGTAAGGGGCAAATCGTAGCCTCGAGGGTGTCTATACCTCTGCCCGCTGCCCAGAGTCTTCAGTCCGAGACTGGAGGAAGCCTTGTTGAAAAACAATGCAAAGAACAAGTATACCAAGGAAGCATCTTGCAAGTATTCAAATTCATTAAAAACAGCAACAACAACCAGAAAAAAACAGCGGCGACATTAAAAAGCAAAATTCACTTTAATACCCCACCCTTAAAGAACCCTTAACTTTTGTGAACAAAATGCTCCGGGTAGTGTTGGCTTCTCCCCTCTGCCCCACCCGACCCCGACCCCCGACCCCCAGCTGCCTCTTTTGCTTCTTTTTCCATCTTCTGCTCAGTCATTCTGCATCCCCACCCCCCTACCCCCTCCCTCAACTTCCTTCTCTATCCTACCCTGGCGGACTTTTTCTTCAGTGATCAAAATTCACTCTCACCCAGTGCACTCCAGCGTTAATCAGGCTAGCCGCAGGCGACCGCATGTGATCAATGGAAGGCGTGTGTACAAGGAGTTGGAGCCAAAACTCCAGAAAGGCCTGGACGCTGTAACTAAATAACTATAGCAATAAATGAAGTGCTCTAACTTGGCATTCTGCCAACTCCTAAGACCACTTGAGCAGCAAGCTGAAAGCTGAAAGCGGAGCTGTGGGAATCTCAGTCCTTTCTTATCAACCAGCAGTCCGCAAACTCTCCTTCCGGATAGTTCACCCCAGCCTTCGCATCTCCCCCGCACCCTCTTCGTCCCCACCCCCTCCCGTGGCCCCGAGCATCCACCGCGCAAGTGGCTCAACTCCGCGGTCTCAGGGTGGTGCCTTCGGGTGGCGGGAGAAGACGGAGCCCTCGTGGGGAAGATCCGCCCTGGGCGTCTCACTCGTCGCCCACTCCTCCCTCCTCACCCGGCTCCCGGGTCGAACGCCTGCTGATCGGCGGGGCGCGGTCCTCGCCTGCCCGCTCCGTCGAGGTCGCAGGTTGAGATGGTCGGTGTTCGAAATCCCAAGAGAAATCCGAAACGGAGATTCCAGCTTGAATCGCTCTCGCCCGTCGCGACGCGCGGCCCCGACTTGGCCAGGGCTCTGTCCGCTGCGTCCAGTCGGTGACAAAGAGGGGCACCGGCCCGGGGCAGGGAACGACAGCCCGGGGAGAGGCGGGAGCACCGGGCCGCGGAGCCCGAGAGGAGGTCTCAGCCAGCAGCGCGCATGCGTGGTGACCACGCGGTTCTGGCCTCTGGCGAAACTGGACGGACCGGACTCCGCCTACGCGACTGGAGACTGTTCTCTCTCTCTCTCTTTTTGTCTGTACCTGAAGATGTGTACCTGAAGGAGTAGTTAATTCCCTGCTAACACTTAGAGGGTGGTCCAAGGAGCTTACACTGTGCCTTGCCAATCGTCTGAGTCAGGACTCAGAAGCCTAGCGGTATCCCAGTCGCTTGTGCCCCCTATTTCCTAGAATTCCAGCTTCTTCTCCCCAACTACTTCAACTCTGCTATTTTAGGATTTGCCCCCCTAACCCCTCCCCCCACCCATGCTTCCTAAACACTAAACAGACATTTTTACTGCAGCCACACTGCAGTCCCTCTTTGATGGGGTTATGATAAGTCCAGCTAAATAAGCAGATGAAACACACACATAAGTACACGACCCCGGACAGCTAGTTTACTCTCCAGGTGTCCCTCCCCACCTCCCATCTCACTAATCTCACCAACCTTCTTGGAGGTCTATGATCAAGACTGGGACAAGTCAGAGGCAAAGGCACCACCAGCCTCTCTAGCCACAGTCCCTCACTGCCCTCACGCAGAGTTGCCCTCTTATTCACTTGAGCCTCCAGGTCCCAGGCATACAGGTCTTCCCCAGCCTACACGCACCCCTCACGTCACACTGCCTCCCACACTCTCTCTCTTGTGCGTTTTGGTTCATGTAAGATGTGTCAGAGTGCCATTTCCTCTGTTGTGGCTCATAATCACTTTCCAGATCGTCTGTCCTGGGGCACCACTGGGTGCTTGTCCTGAGAATGTGTGAAGTCACCATGGCAGAGGTACTAAGTTGCTTCAGTGGTGTCCGACTCTTTGAGCCCCATGGAGTGGAGTGGGCTGCCATGTCTTCCTCATGGCAAAGGGACATTTAGCCTATAAATACCAAGAGTTTTGAGGAGTGTCTGAGAGTTCCAGTCTGGGGAAAAGTTGATCTAACTTTTCCTTAAATCGTTTGTTTCCGTGAGAAATCTTGGGCTTCCCAGGTGGTGCTCGTGCGTGAAGAACCCACCTGCCCATGCAGGAGATCTGAGAGATGTGGATTGATCCCTGGTCAGGAAGATCCCTTGGAGGAGGAAATGGCAACCCACTCCAGTGTTCTTGCCGGGAGAACCCCATGGACAGAGGAGCCGGCAGGTTACAGCCCAAAGGGTTGCAAAGAGCTGGAAATGACTGAGGTGACAGGCGCACATGAGAAATCTTGCACGTCAAGGCTTCTGCTCTCATTCTCCCTCCACGTTATATAATGATTTGATATTTGTATATATTGTGAAGTTGAAAACCATAACCGTCTAGGTAACAACCATCACCACACCCATAGTTACAATATTTTTTATCCTTTTGGTGAAAACGTCTAAGATCTACACTCTTAGCAATTTTCCAATATATTGATACATTCCAGTTGTCCCTAGGTGTCTGCTGGGGATTGGTTCCAGAGCCACTTAGGATACCTCAGTCCTCTGATGCCTGGGTCCCGTAGGCTGTCCTCTGTATCCATGGGTCCCCATTGGAGAATTCAACCAACTCCAGAATCAACCAGTGGCAGATTGGGTAGTACTGCATTTATTGAAAATAATCTGAGTTCAAGTGGACGCACACAGTTCAAACCAGTGTTGTTCAAGGGTCAACTGAACAGTATTATAAACCATGCTATATACTACATCAAATCCCTATGATTATACAGTGGAAGTGAGAAATAGATTTGAGGGATTAGATCTGATAGAGTGCCTGATGAACTATGGACGGAGGTTCATGACATTGTACAGGAGATAGGGATCAAGAGCATCCTCATGGAAAAGAAATGCAAAAAAGCAAAATGGCTGTCTGAGGAGGCCTTACAAATAGCTTCCAAAAGAAGAGAAGCAAAAAGCAAAGAGAAAAGGAAAGATATAAGCATCTGAATGCAGAGTTCCAAAGAATAACAAGGAGAGATAAGAAAACAATCAATGCAAAGAAAGAATAGAGGAAAAGAACAGAATGGGAAAGACTAGAGATATCTTCAAGAAAATG
>NW_017205987.1:0-5058 GCF_001704415.2 Capra hircus
GATCACAATAACTGGAAAATTCTGAAAGAGATGGGAATACCAGACCACCCTGACCTGCCTCTTGGAAATCTGTATGCAGGTCAGGAAGCAAAGTTAGAACTGGACATGGAACAACAGACTGGATCCAAATAGGACGAGGAGTACGTCAAGGCTGTATATTGTCACCCTGCTTATTTAACTTCTATGCAGATACATCATGAGAAACGCTGGACTGGAAGAAACCAAGCTAGAGTCCAAAATTGCTGGGAGAAATATCAATAACCTCAGATATGCAGATGACACACCCTTATGGCAGAAAGTAAAAAGAATAAAAAGCCTCTTGATGAATGAAAGTGGAGAGTGAAAAATTGGCCTAAAGTTCAACATTCAGAAAACGAAGATCATGGCATCTGGTCCCATCACTTCATGGGAAATAGATGGGGAAACAGTGAAACAGTGTCAGACTTTATTTTTGGGGGCTCCAAAATCATTGCAGTGGTGATTGAAGCCATGAAATTAAAAGACGCTTACTCCTTGGAAGAAAAGTTTATGACCAACATAGATAGTATATTCAAAAGCAGAGACATTACTTTGCAGTCTAGTGTCCATCTAGTCAAGGCTATGGTTTTTCCAGTGGTCATGTATGGATGTGAGAGTTGGACTGTGAAGAAGGCTGAGCACCGAAGAATTGATGCTTTTGAACTGTGGTGTTGGAGAAGACTCTTGAGAGTCCTTGGACTGCAAGGAGATCCAACCAGTCCATTCTGAAGGAGATCAGCCCTGGGATTTCTTTGGAAGGAATGATGCTAAAGCTGAAACTTCAGTACTTTGGCCACCTCATGTGAAGAGTTGACTCATTGAAAAGAGTCTCATGCTGGGAGGGTTTGGGGGCAGGAGAGAAGGGCACGACAGAGGATGAGATGCCTGGATGGCATCACTGACTTGATGGACGTGAGTCTGAGTGAACTCTGGAGTTGGTGATGGACAGGGAGGCCTGGCGTGCTGCGATTCGGGGGCAAAGAGTTGGACACGACTTAGTGACTGAACTGAACTGAGTTTGATTTCTGTAGACCAAGGGACTCTCAAGAGTCTTCTCCAGCACCACAATTCAAAGGCATCCATTCTTTAGCACTCAGTCTTCTTTATGGTCCAGTTCTCACATCCATACATGATTACTGGCAAAACCATAGTTTTGACTATATGGACCTTTGTCTGGAAGGTGATGTCTCTGTTTTTTAATACTCTAGGCTTCCCAGGTGGCATTAGTGTTAAAGAACTCACTTCCTAATCAGGAGATGTAAGAGACTTGGTTTCGATTTTTGGGTCAGGAAGATCCCCTGGAGAAGGAAATGGCAATCTACTCCGGCTTCTTGCCTCAGAAATCTCATGTACAGAGGAACTTGGTAGGCTACCATCTATGGGATCACAAAGCGTCAGACACAACTGAAGCATCTTAGCAGCATGTTTGTAACAGCAACACAAGTTTGTCAGTCCAAACTCCTTCCATTTTATGCCCCTAGCAGTATTTATTCTTAATCATGACATTTGTCCCTGACATATTATGAAAGTATACATTTACTTACTGTCTGTCTTCTTTCTAGAAGGCAAATTTTGAGAAGAGGGCTTTATGTTGTTCACTTTTGGATTTATACTGTCTTTTGGTCAAAGAGGTGTTGAAAATTTATTGACAGTGGAGCAAATTTTTTGAGGTGCACGCATACTTTGGAGACATTGCAGATTCAGTTCCAGACCACTGGAATAAAGCAAATATTGCAACTGTTCATTTCTCTAGGGTAAATATCCAAGTGAAGTTCTGAGTCTTATTTTAAGTGTATATTTACCTTTATAAAAAAATGCAAAACTAATTCCAGACTAGTTGTAGCCATTTTACCTTCTCATCAGTAATGTGTAAGAGATCTGGTTGCCCTGTGCCCTTTCCAGCATTTACTATTGTCAATATATTTTTTCTATTTGATTTGGTAGATTTATTTACTTTTCTATAATAACGAATGATTTTGATCATTTTTATATGTGCTATGTGCCATTTATCCATCTTCTTAAATGAAATGTCAAAGACTTTTCATTTTCTATTTGGATTATTTGCTTTCTTAGCATTTTCATCATATATTCTTTATCCAAATCCTTACAGATGCAATTAGAAACTATTTCCTTAGTCTTTGGCTTGAATTTTAATCATCATAGAGACACTTACAGAGAAAATTTTTAGGTTTAATAGTTTGGTTTTTTCCCCATTTATGACTATTTTTCTGCTATTTTGTTTAAGAATATTTGCCTGACCCTAGGTTAAAACCACATTTTATGTCTTCTTCTAAAATCATTATAGCTTTAATATGTGTGATCCATTAATGAGTTAATTTTGCATAATGTGTGAGGTAAAATAGAGTTTTGTGAAGGCAAATCAATTGCTCAGAGAAATTAGAAGTTTGGGAGATCACAAAAAGATATGCTAGAAAGCAATCTGTGAGGTGCGGAACTAAGATATTGGCAGTGTGTAGTGTGTGAAATGTTCAGTTCATCAACTTGGCAAACTATAGCTGAGAATATAGCATTTTGTTGCACTCTGAGGAGGAATTAAGTTGAAATCTTTCAAAACTCCTGTACCGAGCAATCAAAGAATATCATTTTCTAAGCAATGGATGTTGGTAGGCATCAGACCAAAAAAAGAAATTCAACTGAGATTCTGAAAAGCTCATAGTTCTTCTTTAGATTCAATTACACCCAATGAGCATCTGTAGGTGTATGGTGAGAGAACTCAAAGAATTTATCATTAAATGTCTTTATATCTGAGATTGAATGTATTCAAATCAGTGGTTCCTTGAACAAGTTCTAGTCTTCTCAATGGAGTGAATTCTTCGAGTGCTCAGCTCCAACAATAGATATATTCCTGACTCATGAAGTAAAATGCAGTCCCCTCACAAATCAGAGGAAACCATATGTCATTTTTTATTCATTTGTCTTATCCAGCATCTAAATCTTTTCTACATTAAAAAAAGCCCAATTCCCACTCCCCACACTCACTGTGAGCCTTAAAAAAGGGACAAAAGATACCACATGTTATAGAATATTAAAATGTAGGGTGCTTCTTTTCCAAGCCACACTCATGGATAGGTCTCCATTCCTTCAATCAAATACAAGTATCTGGCACTTAAATGGTATCTACATACCCAAGCAGCAAAAACAAACAAACAAACAAAAACCCATTACTGGTGGAACAAAAACAATAGTATTCTCCATAAGGAACTGGTTGTGAGGCAGAGGGATAGAATATTCAGTCAGATCCTTGATAGGAAGGCAGATATTAGTTGTGATCATGGAATGAGAGTGTGGTTAATTAATGTGGAGAAAAAGCTTTACATGAAGGCAAAAATCTTGCTATAGGAAGAATTAACTAGATTAAATGTAACAGCTTTGATGGTTCAGACAGGCTGTAATTATCTACCTTGGTCAATTTTGACTGTTTTAACTGACGCAATTGGGTATTACAATAAAGACAACCTCAAGATTACTAGGTTTTGCCCTTCATCAAAGAACCGTTCTAGCTCTTGAGTTTAGTGCTTTAATTCTAAAATCTTTTGCTAGAGCGACTACTGGAGAAGGAAATGGCAACCCACTCCAGTAGTCTTGCCTGGAGAATCCCAGGGACGAGGAGCCTGGTGGGTTGCATCTATAGGGTCGCACAGAGTCGGACACGACTGAAGCGACTTAGCAGCAGCAGCAGCAGCAGCAGCAGAGCAACTATAGTCCTAAATTCACTCTGATTATGTTATTTTCTTCCAGTAAAGAGTTGGCCCTTCCTTTTTTTTTTTTTTTTTACATTTTAAATCCCAATTTTATTTATTATTTATTTATTTTAGTTTTTTATTTTTTAAATTTTAAAACCTTAATTCTTACATGCGTTCCCAAACATGAACCCCCTCCCACCTCCCTCCCCATAACATCTCTCTGGGTCATCCCCATGCACCAGCCCAAGCATGCTGTATCCTGCGTCAGACATAGACTGGCGATTCAATTCTTACATGATAGTATACATGTTAGAATGCCATCCTCCAAATCATCCCACCCTCCCCTCTCCCTCTGAGTCCAAAAGTCCGTTATTATACATCTGTGTCTTTTTTCCTGTCTTGCATACAGGGTCGTCATTGCATCTTCCTAAATTCCATATATATGTGTTAGTATACTGTATTGGTGTTTTTTTATGGCTTACTACTTCACTCTGTATAATTGGCTCCAGTTTCATCCATCTCATCAGAACTGATTCAAATGTATTCTTTTTAACGCTGAGTAATACTCCATTGTGTATATGTACCACAGCTTTCTTATCCATTCATCTGCTGATGGACATCTAGGTTGTTTCCATGTCCTGGCTATTATAAACAGTGCTGCGATGAACATTGGGTACATGTGTCTCTTTCAATTCTGGTTTCCTCGGTGTGTATGCCCAGCAATGGGATTGCTGGGTCATAAGGTAGTTCTATTTGCAATTTTTTAAGGAATCTCCACACTGTTCTCCATAGTGGCTGTACTAGTTTGCATTCCCACCAACAGTGTAGGAGGGTTCCCTTTTCTCCACACCCTCTCCAGCATTTATTGCTTGCAGATTTTTGGATCGCAGCCATTCTGACTGGTGTGAAGTGGTACCTCATTGTGGTTTTGATTTGCATTTCTCTAATAATGAGTGATGTTGAGCATCTTTTCATGTGTTTGTTAGCCATCCGTATGTCTTCTTTGGAGAAATGTCTATTTAGTTCTTTGGCCCATTTTTTGATTGGGTCGTTTATTTTTGGAATTGAGCTGCAGAAGTTGCTTGTATATTTTTGAGATTAGTTGTTTGTCAGTTGCTTCATTTGCTATTATTTTCTCCCATTCAGAGCTGTCTTTTCACCTTGCTTATATTTTCCTTTGTTGTGCAGAAGCTTTTAATTTTAATTAGATCCCATTTGTTTATTTTTGCTTTTATTTCCAGAATTCTGGAGGTGGATCATAGAGGATCCTGCTGTGATTTATGTGAGAGTGTTTTGCCTATGTTCTCTCTAACTCCTTGTGTTTATTTTTTTTTTA
>NW_017205988.1:0-5058 GCF_001704415.2 Capra hircus
AAGCAGTAAGTCCATTGGAGACGATGGGGCGGAGGAGGATGGGTGGTGATGATGAGGGAGGGCTGTGGGTGGCTCCACGTCCTCCGCGGGGCACGCTTGTTCGTGTTCTTGGGGGAAGATACTGCTCATCATTCTTTTTCCTCTCCACGTGTGGAGGGCATGGTGCGCTGTAGGTGAGCATGCGGGGGAAACGAGCCATCGGAACGTTCTCTGTTCCTTGCCACGCCGACTGGCGCAGTCAGCAGCCAGAGTTGTCCCTCGAGGTCTGAGATGTTAAACCGCACATTCCCGGTCTGCCCTTTGCTGGAGGGTTTGGGGTTCGCAGCCGTCAGCCAAGAAACAGAAATAAAACACAAGAGGTGATCGATAAAGGTCCTCAGGGCCCCCTCCACCGGGTCACGGGAATCATGAGGCAGTGGAGAAAGCAGCTAGGGGAGGAGAGTTTCCCCACCGCCCCAGGCACTTTGGAGGCCGGCCCGCGTCGAGTCCAGCGGCGTTTGTCGGGGCCCAGCTGGAAGGGACAACTGACTGCCAGGCAGGACGGGCAGAGTCGGAAGTCCAGTTGGCTTGCTATCCCAATCTAGGGTAGGCGGGTCTTTCCTCAGGGCGGGGAGGAACCTTTGTTCCAGAAATGAACGCTGCGTGACGAATCTCCACCTAGGCCCGGTGCACTGCTGGTGGAGAGGTTTCTTTGCACTAGTTGGCTCGCCTTTCTCCCGTGGCCTTCGTGTCGGTGGCTGGTGGTGCCGGTGGTGGTGCTCACGGCATCGTGGATCGCGTCTCCTGTTTGGCACTTGGCGCTTCTCCAGCACGCTCCTTGCACCGGAAATGGAGCCCCAGGGAACTCTGGCGGACGGAGCGTCCTGTCGGGGACCCACGGATCCCCAACTCAATCCTGCTGGAAACTCTGCCTAGTAGGCACGAGGCCTCCCGAGGGCAGCCACCCATAAAGACTGCTTGCCCATCTTCTCCGCAGACGCTGCTCGACGTTTGGGGCATTCTCGAGAGCCCTGGCCGGCGGAAGGACACTGTGCGTGGACCTGCATCCGCTCTTCCCTGCACCTCCCCCCCGAAGGGCGTCTCCTTGCTCGGCTGGCTGTGAGCGTTCTGTGAGGCGTCTCCAGGCCGCGTCACTCACCAGAGGCCAGCGGTGCGGCCAGGGACTGGAGACGGGGGAAGAAAGGCAAAGCCACACCCAAAGTCCCATCCAGAGAGGACTCTCCCACCCTCGCAGAAGTGGCAGGCCCTGGCACCGTGCTCAGACCCGCTCACGCACCCCATTGGCTCCGCCGACTTCCCAGCAGAGCCAGCCCTCGAGAGCTGAGCCGCTGGGCACAAACCCGTTCCCAGGGAACGCGGAGACCCGGGCTCGCTCCAGGCCCCGCCTTTTCCCAGGAGGCCGCATCGTCCTCACCGCCAGAGAGGAACTCGCTCCTCGTCGGCACGCCCAGGGCGGGCCGCACGCAGAGTGTGCCTGGGCGTCTGCACGCATGTGCATCAGAGCCGGCCTACCGCCACAGCCCCAGAGATGGCCGCGGCTTCTTGTTCCTCCCCTTGGTCGCTCTGGCCCTCCCGCTGGCACAAGGGCCGTGGCCGACGTCCGTCGGCCCCGGAGGCGGGGTGTCCGTGCTGGGCCGGTCGAGCCGGTGGTGCTCCTGTGCGGGCGGCGCGCGGCGCGGGCGGTTTCTCCCTCCTCCGGGTCTGGACCGGTGAATCACGACTGCGCCGGCAGGCAGGGCAGCCTGGATCTTGCGCAGCTCCAAGGCCGGCTTCGGTCGGTTGTGTTCTTGCAGGCGTCTCCACTGCTCTAAGCTCATCCCTTCGGCCTCTGTGTCCCCCGGGGACTCCTGCGACCCAGGAGCTCTGCCGCTGGCGTCTCCTGCAGGCTGCCCGGGGTCTGCGGGTCAGCCCCGAGGGGGGCCGCTGCCCCTCCCCAGCGCCCCCTTCCCACGCACCCTCCCGGGCGTAGAACAGGACGTAGGCGCTCTGGCTCAGGGCAGCAGTCTCGTCACAGGCGGTCACCTTGGCATCGTCCATCTTATACCATTGGCCGTTGCCGGCTCGGACGTAACAAAAGTAGTGTCCTCGCTCACAGCTCCACCCGGAGTGCACCAGCACGGCATAGAGCACGTAGCCCAGTGGCCCTGCCTTCCCCTCAGACGTGTAGGGCTGCACGTCCAGGCGCTGGGGATAGCGCACCTCCTGAGCCCTTTTGGCCCCGCTCAGCTGTGTGTGAACCGCTTCAGCACCAGCACCAGGACCTGGGACGTGCTGTGCAAAGTCAACCTCTTGGTGGCAGGCACCTTCCGGAGACAAACGCCACAGTCATAGGCATTTTCCGCCTCCAGCTTCTCGGGCTTGACCAGCTCTCTCAGAGCTTGCTCCACACTCTGAGCCGCCGTGATATCCAGGCTGACGTCCAGATGAGGGTCGAACGTGTCCGAGACACCGAGGCAGTGGGACACTGGATCCGAGACCTCCACGTCCCCGCCGAAGATCTGACGGACGACGCTGGTGTCCTCGGAGGCGTGGCCCGACGGCTGGGATGCACTCAGGCACCCTTGCTGCATGCCATTCAGAGTGAACATCAGAAACTCGTGGGCATCTTCCTGCTGGGTGTCTGTGGAAGCCCGCCAGCAGGTCCTTGCGGGCCGGATCACCTCTCCCGCGTGAAGGAGGGCTCGGGTCACGTGAGCTCGCATGGCACAGAGCGTGCAGGAGCTGCCGGCCGGACAGAGGGTGGCGTGCTGCCGGGACACCAGCCAGCTGGCCAGGGGCGGCGTGTGGCTCAGACACTGCAGCGCCGCGTTCACGTAGCAGGTGTTCCCCAGATTCTGAAGCCCAGCGCCCCCCCCCACGGCCCCTCCAACTCAGGGCGACTTTCTGGCCAGGCGCCAGCCCCGCTGACCCAGGAGCCAAGTCACCCGCTGGGGGCGCCCGACTGCCGGCGACGACGGCCCCTCAGGGACAGAGGGTCCCCGAAGGGCATCCGCACCAGCGGCGCTGGCCCGACAACCTCGCCTCCGGCTAAGACGTTGAAGGGAGCCGGACACGCACCTCCCCCGTGCTCAGAAGCAGCCCCGGGGCTCTGCAAACAAGGCCACGAGGGTTTCCATCTCCTACCTGCAGCTGCACGCCGATGCCTCCTTCCCTCACACCGTCGTCTCCAAAAAGGCCTTGGCCCGCCCCCTCGGTCCTCTGGGGCTTTCCCACGGCCCACCCCCGCACGTGCAAGCTCCTCATTCGCTGAGGCGGCCGAGGGCCTGCCCACTCCCACTCCCGCCATCCAACCACCGACACTTTTCTCGGGAATTCCCCTTGACGAAGCCCCGCACGCACTTCCGACCTGGCCCCCTGGACCAAAGGGCTCCGGATGCAAATGATTCCGGGCCATTGGCCTTCCAGCCTGCCCGCTAGAGAGTCACTGCGGGCCTTCCAAGTTCAGCACACAAATGCGGGCTGCAGAGGAATGCCGTGGGCCTCACCATTCACGTCCTAACACACTTGTGCAAACGCCCCCTACCCTCTCCCCTTTAGGGGTCTCCCCTCCCCAGACCCCTGCCTGAGGACAACCCCTCCCCAGACAACAAGAAACCCTTGCCTCAACTTTGCTCTCCAGTGAGGTCAGGGTCTGGCACCAAAAGATGCCGAGAGAGGGGCACATATGCTTTTCTCCCTTCAGGGCCGTTGGTCAAGCCCCAAAGCGAGCTCATTCCAAAAAGGCATAGGCTTGCTGCAACTTTGGATTCCTTGCTTCAGCTCTTTTTATGTCTCCGTTGCCTTTTGCCCTTCCTTTTCTTCTTCCATTTGTTTTGATAGTGGTGGTTGTTGTTGTTGTCGTTGCTTTCTTTGTTTTGTTTTTTTTGGGGGGGGGTTTCGAGCGGTTTTTTGTGGGGTTTGTTTTTTTTTTTTTTTTTGCTTTTCCTTTTTTTTATTTTTTTTTATTTGTGTTCATTTTGTTATTTTTTTGTTGCTTTTATTCTCTTTCCCTATTTTATATACAATAGTTGACTCATACAGTCGTCTTTCCAATTCCAGGGCTTAAAACGCCGCTATAAGTCAAGGTATAAGAAAGGTTTCCCTCCTGGAAGAGGATGACTGTTGCTTTCCTTCTCGGTGTGGACAGGTGTGTTTGTTTGCTCTCCCGTCCTGGACATTATGCTCACCTTCCAGGACGATGGGGGTTTCACGGTCCATGGGTTTCCCATACATAGCTGAAGCCTTGATCCGTGGATACTTACTAGGAAAGAACGGCCCTGACCCCGCTTTCTTCCTTAGCCTCTTGCACCCCTCCCACCTCCCGCTTCCCCATCCCATCCCAGGACCCTACCACTTTGTGCTTTATCGTCCAGGTACTCACACCCTTGCTGTCCTCTTGCCTCCTTCCCATGGCACAGAGAAGCGAGATCAGCCAGTATCTTTCTCGCTTTTGCACGGATTTCCCCCCAGCGTAAGGCCACCTTCCCACTCCCCTCTGCCACGCCGCTCCAGTCGCCATTCTTCTCCTTTTTCTCCTTCTCCTTCTCCCTCTTTCTTCAGAGGGGGTGGTGGGGCAAGCAGTAAGTCCATTGGAGACGATGGGGCGGAGGAGGATGGGTGGTGATGATGAGGGAGGGCTGTGGGTGGCTCCACGTCCTCGCGCGGGGCACGCTTGTTCGTGTTCTTGGGGGAAGATACTGCTCATCATTCTTTTTCCTCTCCACGTGTGGAGGGCATGGTGCGCTGTAGGTGAGCATGCGGGGGAAACGAGCATCGGAACGTTCTCTGTTCCTTGCCAAAACGACTGGTCAGTCAGCAGCAGCCAGAGTTGTCCCTCGAGGTCTGAGATGTTAAACCGCACATTCCCGGTCTGCCCTTTGCTGGAGGGTTTGGGGTTCGCAGCCGTCAGCCAAGAAACAGAAATAAAACACAAGAGGTGATCGATAAAGGTCCTCAGGCCCCCTCCACCGGGTCACGGGAATCATGAGGCAGTGGAGAAAGCAGCTAGGGGAGGAGAGTTTCCCCACCGCCCCAGGCCACTTTGGAGGCCGGCCGCGTCGAGTCCAGCCGCGTTTGTCC
>NW_017205989.1:0-5058 GCF_001704415.2 Capra hircus
GCCCTGTGGAAAGCCTCGTGGGAAAGCCCTGATCCGTGATCCACAAGAAGGGAAGTACGACACTGCCTGCTACAGTTCGGGAGGAAAGCGCACGTGCATGCCCCCACTCGAGACGAGGACTGACTCCCCTGGGGAGACTCCAGAAGTACCCCAGATCCATGTCAGCACTGGAGAGGAATCCTCAGTTTCCGGCACCGACTCCACACAAGGTCTTAGGCCCCGGCATCGACGGGAGAGAATCCCGAGAGGCCCCCGAGGAACTCGCATGGGGACTGGCCTTTCCTGAGGCCACCAGAGCGGTCCCTGAGGTCCCCGTCGTAAGTCGAGAGCACCTGCCGCAACTCGAAAAAATCCAGGAGGTTCTCCCCTCCAGGCGAGATGAGGCCCATTTCCGCTGAGGCGTCTCGAGGCTAATCACACCTAACCTCTGGAACTTCCAAAGGGTCCTTCACACCCTTGCTGCAACTCAAGAAGTTCCCCGACATACCCGTCTCCACTCGAGAGGAAGCACGAGAGTCCCGCCCACATCCAGAGGAGCCCCGTTTCCGCCTCCTAGCTCGAGAGGAGGGATCCTTTCCCTGCGTGGTCGGGAAAGAATTCCCGGCGTTCCCGTCGCATCTCAAGAGGAGGCGCTCTCCACAGGAAAGGAGAGGAACTCCAGGGTCGTGCCACCATTCCCAGAGTCCCCAGATGTCTCAGTCCATTCCAGGGAAACCTGTTTTCCCTGCACTGCCTCGACTTTCAAGCGAGGATCGACTCACACCACGGTGGCACGTGGGACAGCCCTGTGGAAAGCCTCGGGAAAGCCTCTTGGGAAAGCCCCGTGGGAAAGCCTCGAGGGAAAGCCACAGATCCCTTGATCCATGCGAAGGAAGCGTGACACTGCTGCTACAGCTCGGAGGAAAGTGCACGTGCATGCCCCCACTCGAGACGAGGACTGACTCCCCTGGGGAGACTCCAGAAGTCCCCGAAGATCCATGTCTGCACTGGAGAGGAATCCTCAGGTTCTGGCACTGACTCCACACAAGGTCTTAGGCCCCGGCATCGACGGGAGAGGAATCCCGAGAGACCCCGAGCAACTCGCATGGGGACTGGCCTTTCCTGAGGCCACCAGAGCGGGTCCCTGAGGTCCCCGCGTAAGTCGAGAGCACCTGCCGCAACTCGAGAAAATCCAGGAGGTTCTCCCCTCCAGGCGAGATGAGGCCCATTTCCGCTGAGGCGTCTCAAGGCTATTCACACCTAACTCTGGAACTTCCAAAGGGTCCTTCACACCCTTGCTGCAACTCAAGATGTTCCCCGACATACCCGTCTCCACTCGAGAGGAAGCACGAGAGTCCCGCCCACATCCAGAGGAGCCCCGTTTCCACCTCCTAGCTCGAGAGGTGGGATCCTTTCCCTGCGTTCTCGGGAAAGAATTCCCGGCGTTCCCGTCGCATCTCAAGCGGAGGTGCTCTCCACAGGAAAGCGAGAGAAACTCCAGGGTCGTGCCACCATTCCCAGAGTCCCCCAGATGTCTCAGTCCATTCCAGGGAAACCTATTTTCCCAGCACTGCCTCCACTTTCAAGCCGAGGATCGACTCACACCACGGTGGCACGTGGGACAGCCCAGTGGGAAAGCCTCGTGGGAAAGGCTCGTGGAAAGCCGTGGGAAAGCCTCGACGGAAAGCTACAGATCCCTTGATCCATGCGAAGGGAAGCGCGACACTGCTGCTACATCTCGGAAGGAAACCGCACGTGCATGCCCCCACTCGAGACGAGGACTGACTCCCCTGGGGAGACTCCAGAAATACCCAAGATCCATGTCAGCACTGGAGAGGAATCCTCAGGTTCTGGCACTGACTCCACACAAGGTCTTAGGCCCCAGCATCGACGGGAGATGAAACCCGAGAGGCCCCCGAGAGGCCCCGAGAGGCCCCAAGCAACTCCCATGGGGACTGGCTTTTCCTGAGGCCACCAGAGCGGGTCCCTGAGGTCCCCGTCGTAAGTCGAGAGCACCTGCCGCAACTCGAGAAAATCCAGGAGGTTCTCCCCTCCAGGCTAGATGAGGCCCATTTCCGCTGAGGCGTCTGGAGGCTAGTCACACCTAACCTCTGGAACTTCCAAAGGGTCCTTCATACCCTTGCTGCAACTCAGGAAGTTCCCCGACATACCCGAATCCACTCGAGAGGAAGCACGAGAGTCCCGCCCACATCCAGAGGAGCCCCGTTTCCGCCTCCTAGCTCGAGAGGAGGGATCCTTTCCCTGCGTGGTCGGGAAAGAATTTCCGGCGTTCCCGTCCCATCTCAAGTGCAGGCGCTCTCCACAGGAAAGGCGAGAGGAACTCCAGGGTTGTGGCACATTCCCAGAGTCCCCAGATGTCTCAGTCCATTCCAGGGAAACCTGTTTTCCCTGCACTGCCTCGACTTTCAAGCCGAGGATCGACTCACACCACGGTGGCACGTGGGACAGACTTGTGGGAAAGCCTCGTGTGATAGCCTCGAGGGAAAGCCACAGATCCCTTGATCCACGCGAAGGGAAGGGTGACACTGCTGCTACAGCTCGGGAGGAAAGCGCACGTGCATACCCCCCTCTCGAGACGAGGACTGACTCCCCTGGGGAGACTCCAGAAGTACCCCAAGATCCATGTCAGGACTGGAGAGGAATGCTCAGGTTCCGGCACCGACTCCACACAAGGCCTTAGGCCCCGGCATCGATGGGAGAGGAATCCCGAGAGGCCCCGAGCAAATGGCATGGGGACTGGCCTTTCCTGAGGCCACCAGAGCGGGTCCCTGAGGTCCCCGTAGTAATTCGAGAGCACCTGCCGCAACTTGAGAAAATCACGGAGGTTCTCCCTTCTTGGCGAGATGAGGCACATTTCCACTGAGTTGTCTCAAGGCTAATCACAGCTAACCTCTAGAACTTCCAAAGGGTCCTTCACACCCTTTCTTCAATTCAAGAAGATCCCCAACATACCAGTCTTCACTCGAGAGGAAGAACGAGAGTCCCGCCCACATCCAGAGGAGTCCCGTTTCCGACTCCTAGCTCGAGAGGAGGGATCCTTTCCCTGCGTGGTCGGGAAAGAATTCCCGAAGTTCCCGTCACATCTCAAAGGGGCGCTCTCCACAAGAAAGGCGAGAGGAACTCCAGGGTCGTGCCACCATTCACAGAGTCCCACAGATGTCTTAGTCCATTCCAGGGAAACCTGTTTTCCCTGCACTGCCTCGACTTTCAAGAAGAGGATCGACTCACAAAATGGTGGCAGGTGGACAGCCCTGTGGGAAAATCTCGTGGGGAAACCCTCGTGGGAAACCTCGAGGGAAAGCCACAGATTACTTGATCCACGCAAAGGGAAGCGTGACAAGCTGCTACAGCTCGGGAGGAAAGCGCACATGCATGCCCCACTCGAGACGAGGACTTTTCTCCCTGGGGAGACTCCAGAAGTAGCCCAAGATCCATGTCAGCACTGGAAAGGAAGCCTCAGGTTCAGGCACCGACTCCACACAAGGTCTTAGGCCCGGCATCAACGGGAGAGGAATCCTGAGAGACCCCGAGCAACTCGCATGGGGACTGGCCTTTCCTGAGGCCACCAGAGCGGGTCCCTGAGGTCCTGGTCGTAAGTCGAGAGCACCTGCCCCCAACTTGAGAAATTCCAGGAGGTTCTCCGCTCCAGGGACATGAGGCCCATTTCCACGAGGCGTCTGGAGGCTAATCACATCTAACATCTGGAACATCCAAAAGGTCTTTCACACCCTTGCTGCAACTCAAGAAGTTCCCCGACATACCCGTCTCCACTCGAGAGGAAGCACGAGAGTTCTACCACATCCAGAGGAGCCCCGTTTCCGCCTCCTAGCTCGAGAGGACGGATCCTTTCCCTGCGTGGTCGGGAAAGAATTCCCGGCGTTCCTGTCGCATCTCAAGAGGAGTCCCTCTCCACAGGAAAGGCGAGAGGAACTCCAGGGTCGGGCCACCATTCCAGAGTCCCCCAGATGTCTCAGTCCATTCCAGGAAACCTGTTTTCCCTGCACTGCCTCGACTTTCAAGCCGAGGATCGACTCACACCACGGTGGCACGTGGGACAGCCCTGTGGGAAAGCCTCGTGGGAAAGCCTCGAGGAAAGCCACAGTTCCTTTGATCCACGCGAAGGGAAGCGTGATATTGCTGCTAAAGCTCGGGAGGAAAGCGCACGTGCATGCCCCCACTCGGGACGAGGATTGACTCTCCTGGGAGACTCCAGAAGTACCCCAAGATCCATGTCAGCACTGGAGAGGAATCCTCAGGTTCCGGCACCGACTCCACACAAGATCTTAGGCCCCGGCATCGACGGAGAGGAATCCCGAGAGGCCGCCGAGCAACTCGCAAGGGGACTGGCCTTTCCTGAGGCCACCAGAGCGGGTTCCTGAGGTCCCGGTCATAAGTCGAGAGGACCTGCCGCAACTCAGGAAATCCAGGAGGTTCTCCCCTCCAGGCGCGATGAGGCCCATTTGCGCTGAGGCTTCTCGAGGCTAATCACACCTAACCTCTGGAACTTCCAAAGGATCCTTCACACCCTTGCTGAAACTCAAGAAGTTCCCGACATACCCGTCTCCACTCAAGAGGAACCGAGAGTCCCGCCCATATCCAGAGTGGCCCCGTTTCAGCCTGCTAGCTCAAGAGGAGGGATCCTTTCGCTGCGTGTCGTGAAAGAATTCCTAGCGTTCCCCGTCTCATCTCAAGAGGAGGCGCTCTCCACAGGAAAGGCGAGAGGAACTCCAGGATCACGCCCCATTCCCAGAGCCCCCCAGATGTCTCAGTCCATTCCAGGGAAAACTGTTTCCCTGCACTGCCTCGACTTCAAGCCATGGATCGACTCACACCACGGTGGCACGTGGGACAGCCCTGTGGGAAAGCCTCGTGGGAAAGCCCCCTGGAAAGCCTCGGAGAAAGCCCCTGATCCGTTGATCCACGTGAAGGGAAGCGTGACACTGCTGCTACAGCTCGGGAGGAAGCGCACGTGCACCCCACTTCGAGGACTGACTCCCCTGGGGAGACTCCAGAAGTACCCAAGATCCATGTCAGCACTGGAGAGGAATCCTCAGCTTC
>NW_017205990.1:0-5058 GCF_001704415.2 Capra hircus
GGTATGGTTAGCCTCGAGACGCCTCAGAGGAAAAGGGCTCTTCTCGCCTGGAGGGAGAAACGTCCTGGATTTTCTCGAGTTGCGGCAGGTGCTCTTGACACTACGACGGGACCTCAGGACCCGCTCTGGTGCCTCAGGAAAGGCCAGTCCCATGCAAGTTGCTCGGGGGCCTCTCGAGATTCCTCTCCCGTCGATGCGGGGCCTAAGACCCTGTGTGGAGTCGGTGCCGGAACCTGAGGTTTCCTCTCCAGTGCTGACATGGATCTTGGCGTACTTCTGGAGTCTCCCAGGGGAGTTAGTCGTCGTCTTTTGTGGGGCATGAACGTGCGCTTTCCTCCCGAGCTGTAGCAGCAGTGCAACGCTTCCCTTCGCGTGGATCAAGGGATCTGTGGCTTTCCCTCGAGGCTTTCCCACGAGGCTTTCCCACAGGGCTGTCCCACGTGCCATCGTGGTGTGAGTCGATCCTCGGCTAGAAATTCGAGGCAGTGCAGGGAAAATCAGGTTTCCCTGAAATGGACTGAGACATCTGGGGGACTCTGGAATGGTGGCACGACCCTGGAGTTCCTCTCGCCTTTCCTGTGGAGAGCGCCTCTCTTGAGATGCGACAGGAACGCCGGGAATTCTTTCCCGACCACGCAGGGAAAGGATCCCTCCTCTCGAGCTAGGAGGCGGAAACGGGGCTCCTATGGATGTGGGCGGGTCTCTGGTGCTTCCTCTCGAGTGGAGACGGGTATGTCGGGGAACTTCTTGAGTTGCAGCAAGGGTGTGAAGGGTCCTTTGGAAGTTCCAAAGGTTAGGTGTGATTAGCCTCGAGACGCCTCAGCGGAAATGGGCCTCATCTCGCCTGGAAGGGAGAACCTCCTGGATGTACTCAAGTTGCGGCAGGTGCTCTCGACTTACGACGGGGACTTCAGGGAGCCGCTCTGGTGGCCTCAGGAAAGGCCAGTCCCCATGCGAGTTGCTCGGGGTCCTCTCGGGATTTTTCTCAAGTCGATGCCGCGGGCCTAAAAACTTGTGTGGAGACGGTGCTGGAACCTGAGGATTCCTCTCCAGTGCTGACATGGATCTTGGGGTACCTGCGGAGTGTCCCCACGGGAGTCAGTCCTCGTCTCAAGTAGGGGCATGCACCTTCGCTTTCCTCCCAAACTGCAGCAGCAGTGTCACGCTTCCCCTCCCGTGGATCAAGGGATCAGTGGCTTTCCCTCGGGGCTTTCCCATGAGGCTTTCACACGAGGCTTTCCCACAGGGCTGTCCCACGTAGCCACCGTGGAGTAAGCCGATCCTCGGCTTGAAAGTCGAGCAGTGCATGGAAAACAGTTTTCCCTGCAATGGACTGAGGCATCTGGGGGACTCTGGGAATGGTGGCATGACCCTGGAGTTCCTCTCGCCTTTCCTGTGGAGAGCGCCTCCTCTTGAGATGCGACGGGAACGCCGGGAATTCTTTCTCCACCACGCAGGGAAAGGATCCGTCCAGTCGAGCTATGAGGCCGAAACGGAGCTCCTCTGGATGTTGGCGCGGACTCTCGTGCTTCATCTCGAGTGGAGACGGGTATGTCGGGGAACTTCTTGAGTTGCAGCAAGGGTGTGAAGGACCCTTTGGAAGTTCCAGAGTTTAGGTGTGATTAGCCTGGAGACGCCTCACCGGAAATGGGCCTCATCTCGCCTGGAGGGGAAAACCTCCTGGATTTTCTCGAGTTCCGGCATATGCTCTTGACTTACGACGGGGACCTCAGGGACCCGCTATGGTGGCCTCAGGAAAAGGCCAGTCCCCATGCGAGTTGCTCGGGGACCTCTCGGAATTCCTCTCCCGTCGATGCCAGGGCCTAAGATCTTGTGTGGAGTTGGTGCCGGAACCTGAGCATTCCTCTCCAGTGCTGTCATGGATCTTGGGGTACTTCTGGAGTCTCCCCAGGGGAGTCAGTCCTCGTCTCCAGTGGGGGCATGCACGTGCGCTTTCCTCCCGAGCTATAGCAGCGGTGTTGCGCTTCCCTTCGCGTGGATCAAGGGTTCTGTGGCTTTCACTCGAGCTTTTCCCACAGGGCTCTCCCACGTGCCACCGTGGTGTGAGTCGATCCTTGGCTTGTAAGTGGAAGCTGTGCAGGGAAAACAGGTTTCCCTGGAATGGACTGAGACATCTGGGGGATTCGGGGAATGGTGGCACGACCCTGGATTTCCTATCGCCTTTCCTGTGAGAGTGCCTCCTCTTGAGATGCGACAGGAACGCGGGAATTCTTTCCCCACCACGCAGGGAAAGGATCCCTCCTCTCGAGATAGCAGGCAGGAACGGGGCTCCTCTGGATGTGGGCGGACTCTCGTGCTTCCTCTCGAGTGGAGACGGGTATGTCGGGGAACTTCTTGAGTTGCAGCAAGGGTGTGAAGGACCCTTTGGTAGTTCCAGAGGTAAGATGTGATTAGCCTCGAGACGACTCAGCGGAAATGGGGCACATCTCGCCTGGAGGGGAGAACCTCCTGGATTTTCTCGAGTTGCGGCAAGGGCTCTCGACTTACGACGGGGACCTCAGGGACCCGTACTGGTGGCCGCAGGAAAGGCCAGTCCCCATGCGAGTTGCTCGGGGGCCTCTCGGGATTCCTCTTCCGTCGATGCGGGGCCTAATATCTTGTGTGGAGTTGGTGCCGGACCTGTGGATTCCTCTCCTGTGCTGACATGGATCTTGGGGTACGTCTGGAGACTACCCAGGGGAGTCACTCCTCGTCTCGAGTGGGGGCATGCACGTGCCCTTTCCTCCCAAGCTCTAGGAGCAGTGTCACGCTTCATTCAGGTGGATCAAGGTATCAGGGGCTTTCCCTCGAGACTTTCCCACGAGGCTTTCCCACAAGGCTTTATCACAGGGCTGTCCCACGTGCCACCGTGGTGTGAGTCGATCCTCGGCTTGAAAGTCGAGGCAGTGCAGGGAACACAGATTTCCCTGGAATGGACTGAGACATCTGGGGGACTCTGGGAATGGTGGCACGACCCTGGAGTTCCTCTCGCCTTTCCTTTGGAGAGCGCCTCCTCTTGAGATGCGACGGGAACGCCGGGAATTCTTTCCCGACCATGCAGGGACAGGATCCCGCCTCTCGAGCTAGGAGTCGGAATCGGGGCTCCTCTGGATGTGGGCAGAACTCTCGTGCATCCTCTCGAGTGGAGACGGGTATGTCGGGGAACTTGTTGAGTTGCAGCAAGGGTGTGAAGGACCCTTTGGCTGTTCGAGACGTTAGGTGTGATTAGACTCGAGACGCCTCAGCGGAAATGGGCTTCATCTCGCCTGGAGGGAAGAATCTCCTGGATTTTCTCGAGTTGCGGCAGGTGCTCTCGACTTACGACGGGGACCTCAGGGACCCGCTCTGGTGGCCTCAGGAAAGGCCAGTCCCCATGCGAGTTGCTCGGGGGCCTCTCGGGATTCCTCTCCCGTCGATGCCGGGGCCTAAGACCTTGTGTGGAGTTGTTGCCGGAACCTGACGATTCCTCTCCAGTGCCGACATGGATCTTGGGGTACTTCTGGAGTCTCCCCAGTGGAGTCAGTCCCCGTCTCCAGTAGGGGCATGCACGTGCGCTTTCCTTCCGAGCTGTAGCAGCAGTGTAACGATTCCATAGGCGTGGACCAAGGGATCTGTGGCTTTCGCTTGAGGCTTTCCCACGAGGCTTTCCCACGAGGCTTTCCCACAGGGCTGTCCCACGTGCCACCGTGGTGTGAGTCGATCCTAGGCTTGAAAGTCGAGGCAGTACAGGGAAAACAGGTTTGCCTGAATGGACTGAGACATCTGGGGGACTCTGGGAATGGTGGCACGACCCTGCAGTTCCTCTCGCCTTTCCTGAGGAGAGCGCCTCCTCTTGAGATGCGACGGGAATGCCGGAATTCTTTCCCGACCACTCAGGGAAAGGATCCCTCCTCTCGAGCTAGTAGGCGGAAACGGAGATACTCGATGTGGGCGGGACTCTCGTGCTTCCTCTCGAGTGGAGACGGGTATGTCGGGGAACTTCTTGAGTTGCAGGAAGGGTGTGAAAGACCGTTTGGAAGTTCCAGAGGTTAGGTGTGATTAGCCTCGAGACGCCTCAGCGGAAATGGGCCTCATCTCGCCTGGAGATGAGAACCTCCTGGATTTTCTCGAGTTGCGGCAGGTGCTCTCGACTTACGACGGGGACCTCAGGGACCCGCTCTGGTGGCCTCAGGAAAGGCCAGTCCCCATGCTAGTTACTCGGGGGCCTCTCGGGATTCCTCTCCCGTCGATGCCAGGGCCTAAGACCTTGTGTGGAGTCGATGCCGGAACCTGAGGATTCCTCTCCAGTGCTGACATGGATCTTGGGGTACTTGTGGAGTCTCCTCAGTGGAGTCAGTCCTCGTCTCGAGTGGGGGCATGCACGTGCGCTTTCCTCCCGAACTGTAGCAGCAGTGTCACGTTTCCCTTCGCGAGGATCAAGGGATCTGTGTCTTTCCCTCGAGGCTTCCCACGAGTGTTTCCAACGAGGCTTTCCCACAGGGCTGTCCCACGTACCACCCTGGTGTGAGTCGATCCTCGGCTTGAAAGTCGAGGCAGTTCAGGGAAAACAGGTTTCCCTGAATGGACTCAGACATCTGGGGGAGTCTGGGAATGGTGGCACGACCCTGGAGTTCCTCTCGCCTTTCCTGTGGAGAGCGCCTCCTCTTGAGATGCGACGGGAACGCCGGGAATTCTTGACCGACCAGGCAGGGAAAGGATCCCTCCTCTCGAGCTAGAGGCGAAACGGGGCTCCTCTGAATGTGGGCGGGACTCTCGTGCTTCCTCTCGAGTGGAGACGGGTATGTTGGGAACTTCTTGAGTTGCAGCAAGGGTGTGAAGAACCTTGTGGAAGTTCCAGAGGTTTGGTGTGATTAGCCTCGAGACGCCGCATTGGAAATGGGCCTCATCTCGCCTAGAGGGAGAACCTCCTGGATTTTCTCGAGTTGCGGCAGGTGCTCTCGACTTACGACGGGGACCTCAGGGACCCGCTCTGGTGGCCTCAGAAAGGCCAGTCCCCATGCGAGATGCTCGCGGGCCTCTCGGATTCCTCTCCCGTCGATGCCGGGGCTTAAGTCCTTG
>NW_017205991.1:0-5058 GCF_001704415.2 Capra hircus
GGCAGTGTGCAACCCACCAGCCCCTAAGCCTCTCCTTAAGGAGGACTGGGACCTAAGTGCAAACCATAGCGAGCCTTGCGCAGACTTGCCTTGCTTTAAGGCTCCCCCCCAGGAAGGCGCCAGGCTCTGAACAGGCTCGGAAACTGCCACTGGCGCCTTCCTGGCTTCAGCTCTGCCAGCGCTTGCACTTAGGCTAGCGTCCAGGAGGGCTTAGCTGGCCAGGCTTCTGCCAGGGCTCCAGCAGGTCTGTTCCTCAGCAGCTTGAGAGGCTGGGGGCTGCAGGAACCAGACACGCGGATGGCTGGCTGCTGGAGGAGCACTCGAGCCTATCGCGGGGGCTGCAGGGCTCCTCCAGCTCGGCCTTGCAGGCGGGGGCGCCGAGCCTGAGTGGCCAGGGCACTTGTTGCAGGAACTGCTTCCCCTGTGCAGTGCAGGGCTCCTCCAGCGGGCTACCGGCACCGGAACCCAGCACACACACGTCTCTGCTGCCTTGGAGGCCAGAGGTGTATACAGACGTGGTTCCACTTTCTCTCCTCCCCAGCAGAGACCGTGTGGTGGTTGGGGAAAATCCCAGCGTGGGGGGTTCCTGCCCACTGCTCTCGGTGCGGCGCTGATTCTAGGCGGCCTAGAAACCGCTGGAGGAGCCCTGCAGTTGCCCTTCCTTCCCTCTGACAGCACTCCAGCTGGGAAGCGAGCAGTGTGGGGGGAGAGGACCAGCCCAGCCCCCCAAGCCTGGCCCTATTGCACGGGCTAAAGGCCTCCAGTACGGCAGAGCTCTAGCCACCTCGAGCCCATCTGGCTCAGTTCTGGCGCCTTCCTGGGGGGGGCCTAGCCTTGCAAGACTTGCTTGCTTTTAGAGCCCTCTCCAGGCCTCGCGCAGAAACTCTGCCAGATCGGGGCTCTGAGCAGAGCTAGAGCTCTGCCGTACTGGAGGCCCACTTAGCTCCGTGCAAGCAGGGCTTTCCTCTTGACTGGGCTCGGCTGCCTCCTCTTCTCCCGAGGAGGCTCGCTACACTGCTGGCTGTGCTCTCGCCTATCAGGCGGGCGCGCAGGGCTCCTCCAGCGGTTGCTTCCGCCCAGATTCAGCCGCCACACGGAGAGCACCAGGCTCCCAGGGCCCCTGGCTGGGGTTTTCAGCCCCGCACACACGGAGGCTGATTCCTTGGGTGCCCAGAAAGTGTATGACAGACGTAGGTTCCCTAGCACTCTCCTCCCCAGCAGAGACATGTGCAGGTGTTTGGGGCCTGATCCTGCGTGTCTGGGTTCCTGCCCACAGCCCCAACTCAGGGGAAGCAGCCCCTGAGGCAAGACCTGCTGGAGGAGCCCTGCGCCCCCGCCTGATAGGCGAGTGCACAGCCAGCAGGGAAGCGAGCCTCCTCGGGGGAAGAGGAGGCAGCAAGTCCCGTCAAGCTGAAATCCCTGCCACGAAGCTAAGTGCGACTCCAGTACGGCAGATCTCTAGCTCTGTTCAGAGGCCCGATCTGGGCAGAGTTCCTGGCACCAAGATGCTCTGCCATAGGCGAGCCTTGCGCAGACTTGCCTTGCTTTTAAGGCTCCCTCCCCAGGAAGGAGCAGGCTGTGTGAGGCTCGGAAACGCCACTGGCGCCTTCCTGGCTTCAGCTCTACCCCTGCCTTGCCTTTGCACTTAGGTCCCAAGCGTCCTTGAGGAGGGCTTAGGGGCTGGTGGGTTGCACACTGCCAAGGGCTCCAGCAGTGAAAGCTCTGTCAGAGGGAAGCGAAGGGCAACAGCAGGGCTCCTTCAGCGGTTCCTTGGCCGCCCAGACAAAGCTCCGCACGGAGAGCACCAGGTTCCAAGGGCCCCTGGCTGGGTTTTGCATCCCCAACTCCCAGAGGCTGACTCCGTGGGGCCTAGAAAGTGTGGAGAGACGTAGGTTCCCTAGCACTCTCCTCCCCAGCAGAGACATGTGCAGGTGGTTGGGGCCTGATCCTGCGTGTCTGGGTTCCCGCCCACAGCCCAACTCAGGGGAAGCAGCCCCTGAGGCAAGACCTGCTGGAGGAGCCTGCGCGCCCGCCTGATAGGCGAGAGCACAGCCAGCAGTGTAGCGAGCCTCCTCGGAGAAGAGGAGGCTCAGTCAAGAGGAAAGCCCTGCAGTTGCAACCCACCACCCCTAAGCCCTCCCAACCACGCCTGGCCTATGTGCAAAGGCAAGCAGGATTGGAGCTGAGGCAAGGAAGGCACCAGTGCCTCTCCCAGCCTCGCTCAGACAGCTCCTTCCTGGGGAGGGAGCCTAAAGCAAGGCAAGTCTGGCAAGGCGAGCCCCGGCGAGCAGCCTCGCCGCCAGAAACTCTGCCAGATCGGGGCTCTGAGCAGAGCTAGAGCTCTGCCGTACTGGAGGCCCACTTAGCTCCGTGCAAGCAGGGCTTTCCTCTTGACTGGGCTCGGCTGCCTCCTCTTCCCCCGAGGAGGCTCGCTACACTGCTGGCTGTGCTCTCGCCTATCAGGCGGGGCGCAGGGCTCCTCCAGCAGGTCTTGCCTCAGGGGCTGCTTCCCTGAGTTGGGCTGTGGGCGGGAACCCAGACACGCAGGATCAGGCCCCAACCACCTGCACATGTCTCTGCTGGGGAGGAGAGTGCTAGGGAACCTACGTCTCTCACACACTTTCTAGGCACCCACGGAGTCAGCCTCTGGGAGTGTGGGGATGCAAAACCCAGCCAGGGGCCCTTGGAACCTGGTGCTCTCCGTGCGGAGCTTTGTCTGGGCGGCCAAGGAACCGCTGAAGGAGCCCTGCTGTTGCCCTTCGCTTCCCTCTGACAGAGCTTTCACTGCTGGAGCCCTTGGCAGTGTGCAACCCACCAGCCCCTAAGCCCTCCTCAAGGACGCTTGGGACCTAAGTGCAAAGGCAAGGCAGGGGTAGAGCTGAAGCCAGGAAGGCGCCAGTGGCGTTTCCAGCCTCACACAGCCTGCTCCTTCCTGGGGAGGGAGCCTTAAAGCAAGGCAAGTCTGCGCAAGGCTCGCCTATGGCAGAGCATCTTGGTGCCAGGAACTCTGCCAGATCGGGCCTCTGAACAGAGCTAGAGATCTGCCGTACTGGAGTCGCACTTAGCTTCGTGCAAGCAGGGATTTCAGCTTGACGGGGACTTGCTGCCTCCTCTTCCCCGAGGAGGCTCGCTTCCCTGCTGGCTGTGCACTCGCCTATCAGGCGGGGGCGCAGGGCTCCTCCAGCAGGTCTTGCCTCAGGGGCTGCTTCCCCTGAGTTGGGGCTGTGGGCAGGAACCCAGACACGCAGGATCAGGCCCAAACACCTGCACATGTCTCTGCTGGGGAGGAGAGTGCTAGGGAACCTACGTCTGTCATACACTTTCTGGGCACCCAAGGAATCAGCCTCCGTGTGTGCGGGGCTGAAAACCCCAGCCAGGGGACCTGGGAGCCTGGTGCTCTCCGTGTGGCGCTGAATCTGGGCGGCCAAGCAACCGCTGGAGGAGCCCTGCAGTTGCCCTTCCCTTCCCTCTGACAGAATTCTCACTGCTGGAGCCCTTGGCAGTGTGCAACCCACCAGCCCCTAAGCTCTCCTTAAGGAGGACTGGGACCTAAGTGCAAAGGCAAGGCAGGATTGGAGCTGAGGCAAGAAGGCGCCAGTGGCGACTCCCAGGCTCCTGCTGCCTGCTCCTTCCTGGAGAGGCAGCCTAAAAGCAAGGCAAGTCTGGGCAAGGCTAGCCCGGCAGAGCAGCCTCGCGCCAGGAACTCTGCCAGATCGGGGCTCTGAGCAGAGCTAGAGCTCTGCCGTACTGGAGGCGCACTTAGCTCCGTGCAAGCAGGGCTTTCAACTTGACGGGGCTGGGCTGCCTCCTCTTCCCCCGAGGAGGCTCGCTTCCTGCTGGCTGTGCACTCGCCTATCAGGCGGGGGCGCAGGGCTCCTCCAGCAGGTCTTGCCTCAGGGGCTGCTTCCCCTGAGTTGGGGCTGTGGGCAGGAACCCAGACACGCAGGATCAGGCCCCAACCACCTGCACATGTCTCTGCTGGGGAGGAGAGTGCTAGGGAACCTACGTCTGTCATACACTTTCTGGGCACCCAAGGAATCAGCCTCCGTGTGTGCGGGGCTGAAAAACCCAGCCAGGGGCCCTGGGAGCCTGGTGCTCTCGGTGCGGCGCTGATTCTAGGCGGCCTAGAAACCGCTGGAGGAGCCCTGCAGTTGCCCTTCCCTTCCCTCTGACAGAGCTCTCACTGCTGAAGCCCTTGGCAGTGTGCAACCCACCACCCCCTAAGCCCTCCCCAACGACGCCTGGCCACCTATGTGCAAAGGCAAGGCAGGATTGGAGCTGAGGCAAGGAAGGCACCAGTGGCGTCTCCCAGGCTCGCTCAGACAGCTCCTTCCTGGGGAGGGAGCCTAAAAGCAAGGCAAGTCTGGGCAAGGCGAGCCCCCGGCGAGCAGCCTCGCGCCAGAAACTCTGCCAGATCGGGCTCTGAGCAGAGCTAGAGCTCTGCCGTACTGGAGGCGCACTTAGCTCCGTGCAAGCAGGGCTTTCCTCTTGACTGGGCTCGGCTGCCTCCTCTTCTCCCGAGGAGGCTCGCTACACTGCTGGCTGTGCTCTCGCCTATCAGGCGGGCGCGCAGGGCTCCTCCAGCAGGTCTTGCCTCAGGGGCTGCTTCCCCTGAGTTGAGGCTGTGGGCGGGAACCCAGACACGCAGGATCAGGCCCCAACCACCTGCACATGTCTCTGCTGGGGAGGAGAGTGCTAGGGAACCTACGTCTCTCACACTTTCTAGGCACCCAGGAGTCAGCCTCTGGAGTGTGGGGATGCAAACCCAGCCAGGGGCCCTTGGAACCTGGTGCTCTCCGTGCGGAGCTTTGTCTGGGCGGCCAAGGAACCGCTGAAGGAGCCCTGCTGTTGCCCTTCGCTTCCCTCTGACAGAGCTTTCACTGCTGGAGCCCTTGGCAGTGTGCAACCCACCAGCCCCTAAGCCCTCTCAAGGACGCTGGACCTAAGTGCAAAGGCAAGGCAGGGGTAGAGCTGAAGCCAGGAAGGCGCCAGTGGCGTTTCCGAGCCTCACACAGCCTGCTCTTCCTGGGGAGGGAGCCTTTTCCTGGGAGGGAGCCT
>NW_017205992.1:0-5058 GCF_001704415.2 Capra hircus
AAGGACCCTTGGAAGTTCCAGAGTTTAGGTGTGATTAGACTCTAGTTGCCTCAGCGAAATAGTCCTCATCGAGCCTGGAGGGGAGAAGCTCCTGGATTTTCTCGAGTTGCGGCAGGTGCCTCGACTTACGATGGGGGACTTCAGGACCCGCTCTCGTGGGCCTCAGGAAAGGCCAGTCCCCATGCGAGTTGCTCGAGGGCCTCTCGGATTCTTCTCCCGTCCATGCTGGGGCCTAAGACCTTCTGGACTCAGTGCCGGAACCTGAGGTTTTCTCTCCAGTGCAGACATGGATCTTAGGGGTACTTCTGGAGTCTCCCCAGGGCAGTCAGTCCTCGTCTCGAGTCGGGCATGCACGTGCGCTTTCCTCCGAGCTGTAGCAGCAGTGTCGCGCTTCCCTTCGCCTGGATCAAGGGATCTGTGTCTTTCCCTCAAGGCTTCCCCACGGAGGCTTTCCCACAGGCTGTCCCACGTGCCACCGTGGTGTGATTCGATCCTCGGCTTGAAAGTCGACCGCAGTGCAGGGAAACAGGTTTCCCTGGAATGGACTGAGACTTCCAGAGGATTCTGGGAATGGTGGCTCGTCCGTGGAGTTCCTCTCGCCTTTCCGTGGAGCCCGCCTCCTCTTGAGATGTGACGGGAACACCGGGAATTCTATCCCGACCACGGAGGAAAGGATCCCTGCTCTGGAGCTAGGAGGCGGAAACGGGGCTCCTCTGGATGTGGGCGGGACTCTCGTGCTTCCTCTTGAGTGGAGACGGGTATGTCGGGGGACTTCTTGAGTTGCAGTAAGGGTGTGAAGGACTCTTTGGAAGTTCCAGAGGTAAGGTGTGATTAGCCTCGAGATACCTCAGCGGAAATGGAATCAGCTCGCCTGGAGAGGAGAACCTCCTGGATTTTCTCGAGTTGCAGCAGGTGCTCTCGACTTTCGACAGGGACCGCAGGGACCCACTGTGGTGGCCTCAGGACAGATCAGTCCCCATGCAAGTTGTTCTGGGCCTCTCGGGATTCCTCTCACGTGAATGCAGGGGCCTAAGACCTTGTGTGGGAGTCGGTGCCAGAACCTGAGGATTCCTCTCCAGTGCTGACATGGGTCTTGGGGTACTTTCTGGAGTCTCCCCAGGGGTGTCAGTCCTCGTCTCGAGGGGGCCATGCACGTGCGCTTTCCTCCCGAGCTTTAGCAGCAGTGTCACGCTTCCCTTCGCGTGGATCAAGGGATCTGTGGATTCCATCGAGGCTTCCCACGAGGCTTTCCCACAGGGCTGCCCACGTGCACTGTGTGTGTGAGTCGATCCTCGGCTTGTAAGTCGAGGCAGTGCAGGGAAACCAGGTTCTCTGGAATGGACTGAGACATCTGGGGGACTCTGGCAATGGTGGCACGAACCTGGAGTTCCTCTCGCTTTTCCTCTGGAGAGCGCCTCCTCTTGAGATGGACGGGAACGCCCGCGAATTCTTTCCCCACCACGCAGGGAAAGGATCAAACCTCTCGAGCTAGGAGGCGGAAACGTGGCTCCTCTTGATGTGGGCGGCACTTTCCTGCTTCCTCTCGAGTGGAGACGGGTATCGGGGTACTTCTTGAGTTGCAGCAAGGTGTGAAGGACCCTTTGGAAGTTCCAGAGGTAAGGTGTGATTAGCCTCGAGATACCTCAGCGGAAATGGGCCTCATGTCGCCTGGAGGGAGAACCTCTGGATTTTCTCGAGTTGGCAGGTGCTCTCGACTTACGACGGGGACCTCAGGGACCCACTCTGGTGGCCTCAGGAAAGGCCAGTCCCCATGCGAGTTGCTCGGGGCCTCTCGGGATTCCTCTCCCGTCGATGCCGGGGCCTAAGACCTTGTGTGGAGTCAGTGCCGGAACCTGAGGATTCCTCTCCAGTGCCGACATGGATCTCCGGGGACTTCTGTAGTCTCCCCAGAGGGTAAGTCCTCGTCTCGAGTGGGGGCATGCACGTGCGCTTTCCTCCGAGCTGTAGCAGCAGTGTCACGCTTCCCTTTTCGTGGATCAAGGATCTGTGGCTTTCCCTCTAGACTTTCCCATGAGGCTTTCCCACGAGGCTTTCCCACAGTGCTTTCCCACGTGCCACAGTGGTGTGAGTCGATCCTCGGCTTGAAAGTCGAGGCAGTGCAGGGAAACCAGTTCCCTGGAATGGACTGAGACATCTGGGGGACTCTGGCAATGGTGGCACGAACCTGGAGTTCTCTCGCTTTTCCTCTGGAGAGCGCCTCCTCTTGAGATGCGACGGGAACGCCGCGAATTCTTTCCCCACCACGCAGGGAAAGGATCAAACCTCTCGTGTTAGGAGGCGGAAACGTGGCTCCTCTTGATGTGGGCGGCACTTTCCTGCTTCCTCTCGAGTGGTGACTGGTATGTCGCGGAACTTCTTGAGTTGCAGCAAGGGTGTGAAGGACCCTTTGGAAGTTCCAGAGGTAAGGTGTGATTAGCCTCGAGATCCCTCAGCGGAAATGGGCTTCATGTCGCTTAGAGGGAGAACCTCCTGGATTTTCTCGAGTTGCGGCATGTGCTCTCGACTTACGACGGGGACCTCAGGGACCCACTCAGGTGGCCTCAGGAAAGGCCAGTCCCCATGCGAGTTGCTCGGGGGCTTCTCGGGATTCCTCTCCCGTCGATGCCGGGGCCTAAGACCTTGTGTGGAGTCAGTGCCGGAACCTGAGGATTCCTCTCCAGTGCCGACATGGATCTTCCGGGACTTCTGGAATTTCCCCAGAGGCGTAAGTCCTCGTCTCGAGTGGGCATGCACGTCCGCTTTCCTCCCGAGCTTAGCAGCAGTGTCACGCTTCCCTTTTCGTGGATCAAGGATCTGTGGCTTTCCATCTAGACTTTCCCATGAGGCTTTCCCACGAGGCTTTCCCACAGGTTTCCCACGTGCCACGGTGGTGTGAGTCGATCCTCGGCTTTAAAGTCGAGGCAGTGAAGGGAAAACAGTTTTCCCAGGAATGGACTGAGACATCTGGGGGGACTCAGAGAATGGTGGCACGACCCTGGAGTTCCTCTCGCCTTTCCTGTGGAGAGCGCCTCCTCTTGAGAAGCGACGGTAACGCCGGGAATTCTTTCCCTACCACGCAGGGAAAGTATCCCTCCTCTCTAGATAGCAGGCGGAAACGGGGCCACTCTGGATATGTGCGGGACTCTCGGATTCCTCTTGAGTGGAGACGGGTATTTCGGGGAACTTCTTGAGTTGCAGCAAGGGTGTGAAGGACCCTTTGGAAGTTCCAGAGTTAAAGTGTGATTACCCCCTAGTTGCCTCAACGGAAATGGGCCTCATCTCGCCTGGAGGGGAGAACCTCCTGGATTTTCTCGAGATGCGGCAGGTGCTCTCGACTTACGACGGGGACCTCAGGGATCCGCTCTGTGGCCTCAGGAAAGGCCCGTCCCCATGCGAGTTGCTCGGGGACCTCTCGGGATTCCTCTCCCGTCGATGCTGGGCCTAAGACCTTGTGTGGAGTCAGTGCCGGAACCTGAGGATTCCTCTCCAGTGCAAACATGGATCTTAGGGTACTTCTGGAGTCTCCCAGGGCAGTCAGTCCTCGTCTCGAGAGGGGGGGCATGCACGTGCGCTTTCCTCCCGAACTGTAGTAGCAGTGTCGTGCTTCCCTTCGCGGATCAAGGGATCTGTGTCTTTCCCTCGAGGCTTTTCCCACGAGGCTTTCCCACAGGGCTGT
Organism: Capra hircus; assembly: GCF_001704415.2. Taxonomy (NCBI): domain Eukaryota; kingdom Metazoa; phylum Chordata; class Mammalia; order Artiodactyla; family Bovidae; genus Capra; species Capra hircus. The sequence continues at coordinate 3,677 of NW_017205992.1, forward strand.
CCCACGTGCCACCGAGATGTGAGTCGATCTTCGGCTTGAAAGTCGAGGCAGTGCAGGGAAAACAGATTTCCCTGGAATGGACTGAGATATCCAGGGGACTCTGGGAATGGTGGTACGACCCTGGAGTTCCTCTCGCCTTTCCTGTGAGAGCACCTCCTCTTGAGATGCAACCGGGAACGGAATTCTTTCCCGACCACGCTGGGAAAGGATCCCCCCCCCTCGAGCTAGGAGGCGGAAACGGGGCTCCTCTGGATGTGGCGGGACTCTCGTGCTTCCTCTCGAGTGGAGACGGGTATGTCGGGGAACTTCTTGAGTTGCAGCAGAGGTGTGAAGGACCCTTTGGAAGTTCCAGATGTTAGATGTGATTAGCCTCGAGACGCCTCAGCGGAAAAAGGGCCTCATCTCGAATGCAGGGAGAACCTCCTGGATTTTCTCGAGTTGCGGCAGGTGCTCTCGACTTACGACGGGGGACCTCAGGGACCCGATCTGGTGGCCTCAGGAAAGGCCAGTCCCCATAAGAGTTGCTCGGGGCCTCTCGGGATTCCTCTCCCGTCGATGCCGGGCCTAAGACCTTGTGTGGAGTCGGTGCGGAACCTGAGGATTCCTCTCCAGTGCTGACATGGATCTTGGGGGTACTTCTGGAGTCTCCCCATGGAGTCAGTCCTCGTCTCGTTTGGGTGCATGCACGTGCGCTTTTCTCCCGAGCTGTAGCAGCAGTGTCACTCTTCCCTACGCGTGGATCAAGGGATCTGTGGCTTTCCCTCGAGGCTTTCCACGAGGCTTTCCCACGAGGCTTTCCCACAGGGCTGTCCAACGTGCCATCGCGGTGTGAGTCCATCCTCGGCTTGAAAGTCGACTCAGTGCAGGGAAAACAGGTTTCCCTGGAATGGACTGAAACATCTGGGGGACTCTGGGAATGGGGCCTGATACTGGAGTTCCTCTCGCCTTTCCTTGTGAGAGCGCCTACTCTTGAGATGAGACGGGAACGCTAGGAATTCTTTCCCGACCACGCAGGGAAAGATCCCTCCTCTCGAGCTAGGAGGCGGAAACGGGGCTCCTCTTTATGTGGGCGGACAATCGTGCTTCCTCTCGAGTGGAAACGGTATGTCGGGGAAACTTCTTGAGTTGCAGAAAGAGTGTGAAAGACCTTTGGAACTTCCAGAGGTTAGGTGTGATTAGCCTCGAGACGTCTCAGCAGAAATGGGCCTCATCTCCCCGGGAAGGAGAACCTCCTGGATTTTCTCGAGTTGCGGCAGGCGCTCTCGACTTACGACGGGCTCCTCAGGGACCAGCTCGGTGGCCTCAGGAAAGTCCAATCCCCATGCTAGTTGCTCGGGGGCCTTTCGGATTCCTTCCCATCGATTCCCAGGCTAAGACCTTCT
>NW_017205993.1:0-5058 GCF_001704415.2 Capra hircus
GGAGAGTGAAAGAGAGGAGGCGGCTTTGGAAATATACATATTTAATCCCAGATATAAAGAGATTAGAAATGGATTGTGTAGGAAAGATTATTGGAAAAAGAGGCTGAATAACTTTTACGTGGAATAACATCCATCCTCCAGTAGAGAATTCAGCCAGAAAAACGGGAGCAAAAAAAGAAGCGACATGGGGGAATCAGTCTTTCCGGAAACTGATCTGATTTCTTTATTTTTGGTTTTGCTTGTATACCTCTTGTTACACATAGGGATGAATACAGAGTCACGCAGGAGTCGGCATCCTGACCTTTATCAAAATCAGGTGCTTCACATAAATGTATAAAAAAAAGGTCTTAGGGATCTTACATCATCTTCTGGCCATGAATGAGACCTGCTGACATTTTATGATCCTTTCTTTCTGATAACCAAATAAACTTATTTCTTCCAAGGGTGTTTTTTCTTAAACCAGGCACCACCCTCCAAATAAAGTTACATTCCTATAGGGTGAGGGTGTAGTGAGTTACAATCAAGAAAGGAATTTATTTAACCCAAGGTTAACATGATTAGTCTTAAAGGTGAATTCTTATTTCTCCTATATGCTTAAAGGTTAATACTTATTTCTCCTATATACTAGTTATATTCATTATAAGGGTAGGGAACATGGAGATTTATCAGCAAACATCAGCCTAACAAATGAAAATCCTTTCATCAATTCTCCCCTTAAGATCTATTTAGTCTTAAGATATGATAAAGTTACATTCTTACATAGAAAGGACACAGTGATATATAACAAAGTACAGTGATCTATTACAAAAGTGAAAATCCATTAACTCAAAAAGTCTAGTATTGCTAACATCAAAAACTGCTATATTTCCTTTGCTATATTCCAAATACATTGATTAATATATTCCCAAGTGCCTAAGGATATGGAGGCCTGGTGGCAATCATTGACTCAACAAGAAGAAAAAGTCCTATGCTAATTAAGACTCTCAAAATACTCCAAAACTCTCTGTGCTGTTTACAGTTGAGAGGCAGTAAACAATCTTGTGCCTAGTGGCAGCAGTATGGATAATCCTGTCACACAAGCTGGTCTGTCAGCAGAGAGGTTTGACCTAAAATATCCTTGTCCCACCCAGAGCAGGGAATTAGCAGCAATTTTTGACACAACAAATGAAGAACCCTTCACCAATATAATTCCTAACCAACTATACTAATAATTTCTAACTCCCAAAATAATTTGCCTTTAGTAAGTCTAAAACATCTCATGCCTCTCAGGTTGGGAGGCTGTAAACAATCACATGTGGCCGGACAAACCTATAAAGGTGGGCTAGATAACCTTCAGAGGAGTCGGCAAGCTGAAACACTCTTGTCACGCCCAAGAATATTTATTGCCTTGAAGCTGCACGTTTACTTCTTCTCCGAGAGAAACAGTTATGGGGGAGAGCCCCCGTAAAGTCAGAAGTGTAGGTGAGAGCATAAAACAGACTCTGGTTTTGGGGTTCGATGCTCGGGAACAGGGGGTTAACCTGAGGCTTGATCACGCCTTTGCGCATGCCAAGCCTCCTTCCTCATGACCTTTGCCATAGGCGGAATTCCTCACGCTGGCCCCCGGAAGGAAAGGATCCCTCATCTCGAGCGACGAGGCGGAAACGCGCCTCCTGTGGATGTGGGGGGGACCATCTTGCTTATTCTCGAGTGGAGACGGGTATGTCGGGGAACTTATTGAGTTGCAGCAAGGGTGTAAAGTACCTTTTGGAAGTTCCAGAGGTTAGGTGTGATTAGCCTCGAGACACCTCAGTGGAAATGGGCCTCATCTCGCCTGGAGGGGAGAACCTCCTGGATTTTCTCGAGTTGCGGCAGGTGCTCTCGACTTACGACGGGGACCTCAGGGGCCAGCTCTGGTGGCCTCAGGAAAGGCCAGTCCCCATTCAAGTTTCTAGGGGGCCTCTCAGGATTCCTCTCCTGTCGATGCCGGGGCCTAAGACCTTGTGTGAAGTCGGGGCTGGAACCTGAAGATTCCTCTCCAGTGCTGACATGGATCTTGTGGTACTTCTGGAGTCTCCCCAGGGGAGTCAGTACTCGTCTCGAGTGGGGGCATGCACGTGCGCTTTCCTCCCGAGCGGTAGCAGCAGTGTCACGCTTCCCGTCGCGTGGATCAAGGGATCTGTGGCTTTCCCTCTAGGCTTTCCCATGAGGCTTTCCCACAGGGCTGTCCCACATGCCACCTTGGTGTGAGACGATCCTCGGCGTGAAAGTCGTGGCAGTGCAGGGAAAACAGGTTCCTCTGGAATGGACTGAGACATCTGGGGGAACTCTTGGAATGGTGGCACGACCCTGGAGTTCCTCTGGCCTTTCCTGTGGAGAGCCACTTCCTCTTGAGATGCGACGGGAACGCCAGGAATTCTTTCCCGACCACCCGGGAAAGGATCCCTCCTCTCTGGATACGAGGCGGAAACGGGGCTCCTCTGGATGTGGGCGGGACCCTCGTGCATTCATCTCGAGGAGCCCCGTTTCCGCCTCGTATCCAGAGAGGAGGGATCCTTTCCCGGGGTGGTCGGGAAAGAATTCCTGGCGTTCCCGTCGCATCTCAAGAGGAAGTGGTCTCCACAGGAAAGGCCAGAGGAACTCCAGGGTCGTGCCACCATTCCAAGAGTTCCCCAGATGTCTCAGTCCATTCCAGAGGAACCTGTTTTCCCTGCACTGCCACGACTTTCAACGCCGAGGATCGTCTCACACCAAGGTGGCATGTGGGACAGCCCTGTGGGAAAGCCTCATGGGAAAGCCTAGAGGGAAAGCCACAGATCCCTTGATCCACGCGACGGGAAGCGTGACACTGCTGCTACCGCTCGGGAGGAAAGCGCACGTGCATGCCCCCACTCGAGACGAGTACTGACTCCCCTGGGGAGACTCCAGAAGTACCACAAGATCCATGTCAGCACTGGAGAGGAATCTTCAGGTTCCAGCCCCGACTTCACACAAGGTCTTAGGCCCCGGCATCGACAGGAGAGGAATCCTGAGAGGCCCCCTAGAAACTTGAATGGGGACTGGCCTTTCCTGAGGCCACCAGAGCTGGCCCCTGAGGTCCCCGTCGTAAGTCGAGAGCACCTGCCGCAACTCGAGAAAATCCAGGAGGTTCTCCCCTCCAGGCGAGATGAGGCCCATTTCCACTGAGGTGTCTCGAGGCTAATCACACCTAACCTCTGGAACTTCCAAAAGGTACTTTACACCCTTGCTGCAACTCAATAAGTTCCCCGACATACCCGTCTCCACTCGAGAATAAGCAAGATGGTCCCCCCCACATCCACAGGAGGCGCGTTTCCGCCTCGTCGCTCGAGATGAGGGATCCTTTCCTTCCGGGGGCCAGCGTGAGGAATTCCGCCTATGGCAAAGGTCATGAGGAAGGAGGCTTGGCATGCCAAAGGCGTGATCAAGCCTCAGTTAACCCCCTGTTCCCGAGCATCGAACCCCAAAACCAGAGTCTGTTTTATGCTCTCACCTACACTTCTGACTTTACGGGGGCTCTCCCCCATAACTGTTTCTCTCGGAGAAGAAGTAAACGTGCAGCTTCAAGGCAATAAATATTCTTGGGCGTGACAAGAGTGTTTCAGCTTGCCGACTCCTCTGAAGGTTATCTAGCCCACCTTTATAGGTTTGTCCGGCCACATGTGATTGTTTACAGCCTCCCAACCTGAGAGGCATGAGATGTTTTAGACTTACTAAAGGCAAATTATTTTGGGGAGTTAGAAATTATTAGTATAGTTGGTTAGGAATTATATTGGTGAAGGGTTCTTCATTTGTTGTGTCAAAAATTGCTGCTAATTCCCTGCTCTGGGTGGGACAAGGATATTTTAGGTCAAACCTCTCTGCTGACAGACCAGCTTGTGTGACAGGATTATCCATACTGCTGCCACTAGGCACAAGATTGTTTACTGCCTCTCAACTGTAAACAGCACAGAGAGTTTTGGAGTATTTTGAGAGTCTTAATTAGCATAGGACTTTTTCTTCTTGTTGAGTCAATGATTGCCACCAGGCCTCCATATCCTTAGGCACTTGGGAATATATTAATCAATGTATTTGGAATATAGCAAAGGAAATATAGCAGTTTTTGATGTTAGCAATACTAGACTTTTTGAGTTAATGGATTTTTCACTTTTGTAATAGATCACTGTACTTTGTTATATATCACTGTGTCCTTTCTATGTAAGAATGTAACTTTATCATATCTTAAGACTAAATAGATCTTAAGGGGAGAATTGATGAAAGGATTTTCATTTGTTAGGCTGATGTTTGCTGATAAATCTCCATGTTCCCTACCCTTATAATGAATATAACTAGTATATAGGAGAAATAAGTATTAACCTTTAAGCATATAGGAGAAATAAGAATTCACCTTTAAGACTAATCATGTTAACCTTGGGTTAAATAAATTCCTTTCTTGATTGTAACTCACTACACCCTCACCCTATAGGAATGTAACTTTATTTGGAGGGTGGTGCCTGGTTTAAGAAAAAACACCCTTGGAAGAAATAAGTTTATTTGGTTATCAGAAAGAAAGGATCATAAAATGTCAGCAGGTCTCATTCATGGCCAGAAGATGATGTAAGATCCCTAAGACCTTTTTTTTATACATTTATGTGAAGCACCTGATTTTGATAAAGGTCAGGATGCCGACTCCTGCGTGACTCTGTATTCATCCCTATGTGTAACAAGAGGTATACAAGCAAAACCAAAAATAAAGAAATCAGATCAGTTTCCGGAAAGACTGATTCCCCATGTCGCTTCTTTTTTGCTCCCGTTTTTCTGGCTGAATTCTCTACTGGAGGATGGATGCTATTCCACGTAATCCAAGTTATTCAGCCTCTTTTTCTCCAATAATCTTCCTACTACACTATCCATTTCTAATCTCTTTATATCTGGGATTAAATATGTATATTTCAAAGACGACGACTACGTCCCCACCTTCGAATCACCGCTGGATCCACCGGGGCTGGACCACGGACTTTCCCTGCTTGGTCGGGAAAGTATTCCCGGCGTTCCCACCGCATCTCAAGAAGAGGCGCCTCT
>NW_017205994.1:0-5057 GCF_001704415.2 Capra hircus
CGGAGGCATCTGGAGGCTCATCACACCTAAACTCTGGAAATTCAAAAGGGTCCTTGCTGCAACTCAAGAAGTTCCCCGACATACCCGTCTCCACTCGAGAGGAAGCACGAGGGTCCCGCCCACATCCAGAGGAGACGCCGTTTTGGTATCGAAGCTCGACATGAGGGATCCTTTCCCTGCTTGGTCAGGAAATAATACCCGCCATTCCGCTCGCATTTCAAGGGGAAGCGCTCTCCACAGGAAAGGCGAGAGGAACTCCAGGGTCGTGCCACCATTCACAGAGTCGCCCAGATGTCTCAGTCCATTCCAGAGTAAACTGTTTTTCCTGCACTGCCTCGAATTTCACGGCGAGGATCGACTCACACCACGGTGGCACGTGGGATAGCCCTGTCGGAAAGCCTCGTGGGAAATCCTCTTGGGAAAGCCTCGAGGGAAAGCCACAGATCCCTTGATCCACGGGAAGGGAAGCGTGACACTGCTGCTACATCTCGGGAGGAGAAGCGCACGTGCATGCCCCCACTCGAGACAAGGACTCACTCCCCTGGGGAGACTCCAGAAGTACCCCAAGATCCATGTCAGCACTGGAGAGGAATCCTCAGGTTCTGGCACCATCTCCACACAAGGTCTTAGGCCTCGGCATCGACGGGAGAGGAATCCCGAGAGGACCCCGAGCAATTCGCATGGGGACTGGTCTTTCCTGAGGCCACCAGAGCAGGTCCCTGAGGTCCCGGTCGTAAGTTGTGAGCACCTGCCTCAACTGGAGAAAATCCAGGTGGTTCTTCCCTCCAGGCGAGATGAGGCCCATTTCCGCTGAGCCATATCCAGGCTAATCACACCTAACATGTGGAACTTCCAAAAGTTCCTTCACACCCTTGCTGCAACTCAAGAAACTCCTCGACATACCCGTCTCCAGAGGAGAGGAAGCACGAGAGTCCCGCCCACATACAGAGGAGCACCGATTCCGCCTCCTAGTTCGAGAGGAGGGATCCTTTCCTGCGTGGTCGGGAAAGAATTCCCGGCGTTCCCATCGCATCTCAAGAGGAGGCGCTCTCCACAGGAAAGGCGAGAGGAAATCCAGGTTCGTGCCACCCATTCCCAGAGTCACCCAGATGTCTCTGTCCATTCCAGGGAAAACTGTTTTCCCTGCAATGCCTCGACTTTCAAGCCGAGGATCGACTCACACCACGGTGGCACGTGGGACAGCCTGTGGGAAAGGCTCGTGGGAAAGCCTCGAGGGAAAGCCACTGATCCCTCGATCCACGCGAAGAGAAGCGTATCACTGCTGCTAGAGCTCGGGAGGAAAGCGCACGTGCCTGCCCTCACTCGAGTCGATGTCTGACTCCCCTGGGGAGACTCCAGAAGTACCCCAAGATCCATGTCACACTGGAGAGGAATCCTCAGGTTCCGGCACCGACTCCACACAAGGTCTTAGACCCCGGCATCGATGGGGCAGGTATCCCGAGAGGGCCCCGAGCAACTCGGCATGGGGAATGGCCTTCCCTGAGGCCACCAGTGCGGGTCCCTGAGGTCCCCGTCGTATGTCGAGAGCACCTGCCACAACTCGAGAAAATCCAGGAGGTTCTCCCTTCCAGGCGAGATGAGGCCCATTTCCGCTGAGGCGTCTCGAAGCTAATCACACCTAACCTCTGGAACTTCCAAAGGGTCCTTCACACCCTTGCTGCAACTCAAGAAGTTCCCCGACATACCCGTCTCCACTCGAGAGGAAGCACGAGAGTCCCGCCCACATCCAGAGGAGCCCCTTTTCTCCCTCATAGCTCGAGACGAGGGATCCTTTCACTGTGTGTCGGGAAAGAATTCCTGGGGTTCCCGTCGCATCTCCAGAGGAGGCGCTCTCCACAGGAAATGCGAGAGGAACTCCAGGGTGGTGCCACCATTCCCAGAGTCCCCCAGATATCTCAGTCCATTCCAGGGAAACCTGTTTTCCCTGCAGTGCCTCGACTTTCAAGCCGAGGATCGACTCACAACACGGTGGCACGTGGGACAGCCCTGTGGGAAAGCCTCGTGGGAAAACCTCGTGGGAAATCCTCGAGGGAAAGCCACAGATCCCTTGATCCACGCCAAGGGAAGGGTGACACTGCTGCTACAGCTCGGGAGGAAAGCGCTCGTGCATGCCAAGACTGAAGACGAGGACTGACTTCCCTGAGGAGACTCCAGAAGTCCCTCAAGATCCATGTCAGCACTGGAGAGGAATCCTGAGGTTCTGGCACCATCTCCACACAATGTCTTAGGCCCCGGCATCGACGGGAGAGGAATCCCGAGAGGTAACCGAGCAATTCCCATGGGGACTGGTCTTTCCTGAGGCCACCAGAGCAGGTCCCTGAGGTCCCGGTCGTAAGTTGTGAGCACGTGCCTCAACTGAGAAAATCCAGGAGGTTCTCCCCTCCAGGCGAAATGAGGCCCATTTCCGCTGAGGCGTCTCGAAGCTAATCACACCTAATCTCTGGAAATTTCAAAGGGTTCTTCACAACCTGGCTGCAACTCAAGAAATTCCCCGAAATACCCGTCTCCACTCGAGAGGAAGCACAGGAGTCCTGCCCACATCCAGATGAGCCCCTTTTCCGCCTCATAGCTCGAGTGGTGGGATCCTTTCCCTGTGTGGTCGGGAAAGAATTCCCGGCGTTCCCTTCGCCTCTCAAGAGGAGGCGCTCTCCTCTGGAAAGGCGAGAGGAAATCCAGGTTCGTGACACCATTCCCACAGTCCCCCAGATGTCTCAGTCCATTCCAGGGAAAACTGTTTTCCCTGCACTGCCTCGACTTTCAAGCCGAGGATCGACGCACACCATGGTGGCACGTGGGACAGCCCTGTGGGAAAGCCTCGTGGGAAAGCCTCGAGGGAAAGCCACAGATCCCTTGATTCACGCGAAGGGAAGCATGACACTGCTGCTATAGCTCGGGAGGAATGTGCACGTGCATGCCCCCACTCGACACAAGGACTGACTCCCTGGGGAGACTCCAGAAGTACCCCAAGATTCATGTCAGCACTGGAGAGGAATCCTCAGGTTCCGGCACCGTCTCCACACAAGGTCTTAGGCCCTGGCATCGACTGGAGAGGAATTCCAAGAGGCCCCGAGAAACTCGCATGTGGAGAGGCCTTTCCTGAGGACACCAGAGGGTCCCTGAGGTCCCCGACGTAAGTCGAGAGCACCTGCCGCAACTCGAGAAAATCCAGGATGTTCTCCCTTTTAGGAGAGATGAGGCCCATTTCCGCTGAGGCGTCTCGAGGCTAATCACACCTAACCTCTGGAACTTCCAAAGGGTCCTTCACACCCTTGCTTCAACTGAAGAAGTTCCCCGACATACCCGTCTCCACTCGAGAGGAAGCACGAGAGTCCCGGCCACATCCAGAGGAGCCCCGTTTCCGCCTCCTAGCTCGAGAGGAGGGATCCTTTCCCTGTGTGGTCGGGAAAGAATTCCCGGCGTTCCCCGTCGCATCTCAAGAGGAGGCGCTCTCCACAGGAAAGGCGAGAGGAACTCCAGGTTCGTGCCACCATTCCCAGAGTCCCCCAGATGTCTCAGTCCATTACAGGGTAACCTGTTTTTCCTGCACTGCCCTCGACTTTTCAAGCTGAGGATCCACTCACACCACGGTGGCACGTGGGACAGCCCTGTGGGAAAGCCCGTGGGAAAGCCTCGTGGGAAAGCCTCGAGGGAAAGCCACAGATCCGTTGATCCACGCGAAGGGAAGCATGACACTGCTGCTACAGCTCGGGAGGAAACGCACGTGCATGCCCCCACTAGAGACGAGGACTGACTCCCTTGGGGAGACTAAAGAAGTACCCCAAGATCCATGTCAGCATTGGAGAGGAATCCTCAGGTTCCGGCACCGACTCCACACAAGGTCTTAGGCCCCTGCATCGACGGGAGAGGAATCCCGAGAGGCCCCCGAGCAACTCGCATGGGGACTGACCTTTCCAGAGGCCACCTGAGCGTGTCCCTGAGGTTCCTGTCGTAAGTCGAGAGCACCTGCCGCAACTCGAGAAAATCCAGGAAGTTCTCCCCTCCAGGCGAGATGAGGACCATTTCCGCTGAGGCGTCTCGAGGCTAATCACACCTAACCTCTGGAACTTCCAAAGGGTCCTTCACACCCTTGCTGCAACTCAAGAAATTCCCGACATATCCGTCTCCACTTGAGAGGAAGCACGAGAGTCCCACCCACCTCCAGAGGAGCCCCGTTTCTGCCTCCTACCTCGAGAGGAGGGATCCTTTCCCTGCGTGTCGGAAAGAATTTCCGGCGTTCCCGTCGCATCTCAAGAGGAGGCGCTCTCGACAGGAAAGGCGAGAGGAACTCCAGGGTCGTGTCACCATTCCCAGAGCCCAAAGATGTCTCAGTCCATTCCAGGAAATCATGTTTTCCCTGCACTGCCTCGACTTTCAAGCCGAGGATCGACTCACACCACGGTGGCACGTGGGACAGCCCTGTGGGTAAGCCTCGTGGGAAAGCCTCGAGGGAAAGCCACAGATCCCTTGATCCACGCGAAGGAAAGCGTGACACTGCTGCTACAGCTCGGGAGGAAAGCGCAGGTGCATGCCCCACTCTAGACGAGGACTGACTACCCTGGGGGAGACTCCAGAAGAACCCCAAGATCTATGTCAGCACTGGAGAGGAATCCTAAGCTCCCGGCCCGAATCCACACATGGTCTTAGGCCCGGCATCGACGGGAGAGGAATCCCGAGAGACCCCCGAGCAACTCGCATGGGGACTGGCCTTTCCTGAGGCCACCAGAGCGAGTCCCTGAGCTCCCCGTCGTAAGTCGAGAGCACCTGCTGCAACTCGAGAAAATCCAGGAGGTTCTCCCCTCCAGGGGATGAGGCCAATTTCCGCTGAGGCGTCTCACGGCTTATTACACCTAACCTCTCGAACTTCAAAAGGGTACTTCACTCCCTTGCTGCAACTCAAGAAGTTCCCCAACATTCCCGTCTCCACTCGAGAGGAAGCACGAGAGTCCGCCCACATCCAGAGGAGCCCGTTTCCCGCCTCCTAGCTCGAGAGAGTGGGATCCTTTCCCTGCGTGGTCGGGAAAGAATTCCGGCGTTCC
>NW_017205995.1:0-5057 GCF_001704415.2 Capra hircus
CTGAGGCCTGACTGAACGTTGGAAGTGGCGGGGCCTGCAGCCTTTCCTCCCGAGCTGTAGCAGCAGTGTCACGCTTCCCTTCGCATGGATCAAGGGATCTGTGGCTTTCCCTCAGGCTTTCCCACGAGGCTTTCCCAGGAGCCTTTCCTACATGGCTGTCCCACGTGCCACCGTGGTGAGAGTTGGAACCTCGGCTCTAAATTCGAGGCAGTGCAGGGAAAACAGGTTTCTCTGGAATGGACTGAGACATCTGGGGGACTCTGGGAATGGTGGCACGACCCTGGAGTTCCTCTCGCCTTTTCCTGTGGAGAGCGCCCTCCTCTTGAGATGTGACGGAATGCCGGGAATTCTTTCCCGACACGCAGGGAAAGGATCCCTACTCTCGAGCTAGGAGGCAGAAACGGGGCTCCTCTGGATTGGCGGGACTCTCGTGCTTCCTCTCGAGTGGAGACGGTATGTCGGCGGAACTTCTTGAGTTGCAGCAAGGATGTGAAGGACCCTTTGGAAGTTCCAGAGGTTAGGTGTGATTAGCTTCGAGACACCTCAGCGGACATGGCCTCATCTCGCCTGGAGGAGAGAACCTCCTGGATTTTCTCGAGTTGCGGCAGGTGCTCTCGACTTACGACGGGGACCTCAGGGACCCGATCTGGTGGCCTCAGGAAAGGACAATCCCCATTCGAGTTTCTCGGGGGCCACTCGTGATTCCTCTCCCGTCGTCGGGGCCTAAGACCTTGTGTGGAGTCGTGCCGGAACCTGAGGATTCCTCTCCAGTGATGACATGGATCTTGGGGTACTTCTGGAGTTTCCCCAGGGGAGTCAGTCCTCGTCTCAAGGGGCATGCACGTGGGGCTTTCCCCCGAGCTGGAGCAGCAGGGTCAAGCTTCCCTTCGCGTGGATCTAGGGATCTGTGGCTTTCCCTCGAGGCTTTCCCACGAGGCCCCACTAGGCTTTCCCACAAGGCTGTCCCACGTGCCACCGTGGTGGTGTCGATGTCGATCCTCGGCTTGAAAGTCGAGGCAGTGCAGGGAAAAAAGTTTTCCCTGGAATGGACTGAGACATCTTGGGGACTCTGGGAATGGTGGCACGACCCTGGAGTTCCCTCGCCTTTCCTGTGGAGAGTGCCTCCTCTTGAGATGCGACGGGAACTCCGGGAATTCTTTCCCGACCACGCAGGGGAAAGGATCCCTCCTCTCGAGCTAGGAGGCGGAAACGGGGATACTCTGGATTGGGGGACTCTCGTGCTTTCTCTCGAGTGGAGACGGGTATGTCGGCGAACTTCTTGAGTTGCAGATAGGTGTGAAGGACCCTTTGGAAGTTCCAGAGGTTAAGTGTGATTAGCCTCGAGACGACTCAGCGGAAATGGGCCTCATCTCGCCTGGAGGGAGAGAACGTCCTGGATTTTCTCGAGTTGTGGCAGGTGCTCTCGACTTACGACGGGGACCTCAGGGACCCACTCTGGTGGCCTCAGGAAAGGCCAGTCCCCATGGAGTTCCTCGGGGGCCTCTCGGGATTCCTCTCCCGTCGAAGCCTGGGCCTAAGACCTTGTGTGGAGTCGGTGCCGGAACCTGAGGATTCCTCTCCAGTGCTGACATGGATCTTGGGTACTTCTGGAGTCTCCCCAGGGGAGTCAGTCATCGTCTCGAGAGGGGGCATGCACGTGTGCTTTCCTCCCGAGCTGTAGCAGCACTGTCACGCTTCCCTTCGCGTGGATCAAGGGATCTGTGGCTTTCCCTCGAGGCTTTCCCTTGAGGCTTTCCCACGAAGCTTTCCCACGATGCTTTCCCACAGGGCTGTCCCACGTGCCACCGTGGTGTGAGTCGATCCTCGGCTTGAACGTCCAGGCAGTGCAGGGAAGACAGGTTTCCCTGGAAAGGACTGAGACATCTGGGGAACTCTGGGAATGGTGGCACGACCCTTGATTCCCTCTCGGCTTTCATGTGAAGATCGCCTCCTCTTGAGATGCCACGGGAACGCCAGGAATTATTTCCCGACCCTGCAGGGAAGGATCCCTCCTCTCGAGCTAGGAGGCGGTAACGGGGCTCCTCTAGATGTGGGCGGGACGCTCGTGCTTCCTCTCGAGTGGAGACGGGTATGACCGGGAACTTCTTGAGTTGCAGGAAGGGTGTGACGGACCCTTTGTAAGTTCCAGAGGTTAGTTGTGATTAGCCTTGAGACACCTCAGCGGAAATGTGCCTCATCTCGCCTGGAAGGGCGAACCTCCTGGATTTTCTCGACGTGCGGCTGGTGCTCTCGACTTACGACGGGGACCTCAGGGACCCGCTCTGGTGGCCTCAGGAAAGGCCAGTCCCCTTGCAAGTTGCACGGGGGGCTCTTGGGATGCATCTCCCGTAGATGCTGGGGCCTAAGACCTTGTGTGGAGTCAGTGCCGGAACCTGAGGATTCCTCTCCAGTGCTGACATGGATCTTGGGGTACTTCTGGAGTCTCCCCAGGGGAGTCCGTCCTCGTCTCGAGTGGGGGCATGCACGTGCGCTTTCCTCCCGAGCTGCAGCAGTGTCACGCTTCCCTTCGCGTGGATCAAGGTATCTGTGGCTTTCCCTCGAGGCTTTCCCACGAGGTTTTCCCACGAGGCTTTCCCACAGGGCTCTCCACATGCCACCGAGATGTGAGTCGATCCTCGGCTAGAAAGTCGAGGCAGTGCAGGGAAATCAGGTTTCCCTGGAATGGACTAAGACATCTGGGGGACTCTGGGAATGGTGGCACGACCCTGGAGTTCCTCTCGCCTTTCCTGTGGAGAGCGCCTCGTCTTGAGATGCGACGGGAACGCCGGGAATTCTTTCCCGACCACGCAGGATAAGGATCCCTCCTTTCGAGCTAGGAGGCAGAAACGGGGCTCCTCTGGATGTGGGCAGAACTCTCGTGCTTCCTCTCGAGTGGAGACGGGTATGTCGGGGAACTTCTTGAGTGGCAGCAAGGGTGTGAAGGACCGTTTGCACGTTCCAAAGGTTAGGTGGGATTAGCCTCGATACGCCTCAGTGGAAATGGGCCTCATCTCGCCTGGAGGGGAGAAGCTCCTGGATTTTCTCGAGTTGCAGCAGGTGCTCTCGACTTACGACGGGGACCTCAGGGACCCGCTCTGGTGGCCTCAGGAAAGGCAGGTCCCCATGCGAGTTGCTCGGGGGCCTCTCGGGATTCCCCTCACGTCGATGCCGGGGACTAAGATCTTGTGTGGAGTCGGTGCCGGAACCTTAGGATTCCCCTCCAGTGCTGACATGGATCTTGGGGTACTTCTGGAGTCTCCCCAGGGGATTCAGTCCTCGTCTCGAGTGGGGTCATGCACGTGCGCTTTCCTCCCGAGCTGTAGCAGCAGTGTCACACTTCCCTTCGCGTGGGTTCAAGGGATCTGTGGCTTTCCCTCGAGGCTTTCCAACGAGGCTTTCCCACGAGGCTTTCCCATAGGGCTGTCCCACGTGCCACCGTGATGTGAGTCGATCCTCGGCTTGAAAGTCGAGGCAGTGCTGGGAAAAACAGGTTTCCCCGGAATGGACTGAGACATCTGGGGGACTCTGGGAATGGTGGCACGACCCTGGAGTTCCTCTCGCCTTTCCTGTGGAGAGCGCCTCCTCTTGAGATGCGTCGGGAAACGCCGGGAATTCTTTCCCGACCACGCAGGGAAAGGATCACTCCTCTCCAGCTAGGAGGCGGAAACGGGGCTCCTCTGGATGTGGGCGGGACTCTCTTGCTTCCTCTCGAGTGGAGACGGGTATGTCAGGGAACTTCTTGAGTTGCAGCAAGGGTGTGAATTACCCTTTGGAAGTTCCAGATGTTAGGTGTGATTAGCCTCGAGAAGCCTCTGGGAAATGGGCCTCATCTCACCTGGAGGGGAGTACCTCCTGAATTTTCTCGAGTTGTGGCAGGTGTTCTCAAATTACGACGGGGAACACAGAGACCCGACTGGTGGCCTCAAGAAAGGCCAGTCCCCATGCGAGTTGCTCGGGGGCCTCTTGTGATTCCCCTCCCGTTAATGCCAGGACCTAAGATCTTGGGTGGAGTTGGTGCCGGAACCTGAGGTTTCCTCATCCAGTGCTGACATGGATCTTGGTGTACTTCTGGAGTGCTCCCTAGGGGAGTCAGTCCTCGTCTCGAGTGGGCGGCATGCACGTGCGCTTTCCTCCCGAGATGGGGCAGCAGTGTCATGCTTCCCGTCGAGTGGATCCAAGGAATCAGTGGCTTTTCCTCGAAGCTTTTCCACAAGGCTTTCCCACGAGGCTTTTCCATAGGGCTGTCCCAAGTGCCAACGTGGTGTGAGTCGATCCTCGGCTTGAAAGTCGAGGCAGTGAAGGGAATACAGGTTTCCCTGGAATGTACTGAGACATCTGGGGGACTCTCGGATTGGTGGCACGACCCTGGAGTTCCTCTCGCCTTTCCTGTGGAGAGGGCCTCCTCTTGAGTTGCTATGGGAACACCGGGAATTCTTTCCCGACTACGCAGGGAAAGGATCCCTCCTCTCGAACAAATAGGCGGAAACGGGGTTCTTCTGGATGTGGGCGGGACTCTGGTGCTTCCTCTCGAGTGGAGACAGGTGTGTCGGGGAACTTCTTAAGTTGCAGTAAGGGTGTGAAGGACCCTTTGGAAATTCCAGACTTTAGGTGTGATTAGCCTTGAGACGCCTCAGCGGAAATGGGCCTCATCTCGCCTGGAGGGGAGAACCCACTGGAATTTCTCGACTTGTGACAGGTGCTCTCCACTTCCGACGGGGACCTCAGGGACCCGCTCTGGTGGCCTCAGGAAAGGCCAGTCCCCATGCGAGTTTCTCGGGGGCCTCTCGGGATTCCCCTCACTTCCATGCCGGGGCCTAAGACCTTGTGTGGAGTCGGTGCCGTAACCTTAGAATTCCCCTCCAGTGCTGACATGGATCTTGGGGTACTCCTGGAGTCTCCCCAGGGGAGTCAGTCCTCGTCTCGAGTGGGGGCATGCACGTGCGCTTTCCTCCCGAGCTGTAGCAGCAGTGTCACGCTTCCCGTCGGGGCGGGATCAAGGGATCTGTGGCTTTCCCTCGCGCTTTCCCACAAGGTTTTTTTCCCAAGAGCTTTCCCAC
>NW_017205996.1:0-5057 GCF_001704415.2 Capra hircus
ATCTGTGGCGTTCATCGAGGCTTTCTCGAGGTTTCCCACAAGGCTGTCCCTCGTTGCTTCGTGGTGTGAGTTGATCCTCGGCTTTGAAAGTCGAGGCAGTGCAGGGAAAACAGGTTTCCCTGCAATGGACTGAGACATTTGGGGGACTTCTGGGAATTGTGGCATGACCTGGAGTTCCTTTCGCCATTCCTGTGGAGAGCGCCTCCACTTGAGATGAGACGGGAACGCCGGGAATTCTTTCCCGACCACGCAGGGAAAGGATCCCTCCTCTCCAGCTATGAGGCGGAAACGGGGGCTCCTCTGGATGTGGGCGGGACTCTCGTGCTTCCTCTCGAGTGGAGACGGGTATGTCGGTGAACTTCTTGAGTTGCAGCAAGGGTGTGAAGGACCCTTTGGAAGTTCCAGAGGATAGGTGTGATTATCCTCGAGAGGCCTCAGGAAAATGGGCCTCATCTGGCCTGGAGGGGAGAACCTCCTGGATTTTCTCGAGTTGCGGCAGGTGCTGTCGACTTACGTCGGGGACTTCAGGGACCGATCTGTGGCTCAGGAAAGGCCAGTCCCCTTGCAGGTTGCTCGGGGCCTCTTGGGTTTCCTCTCCCGTCGATTCCGGGGTCTAAGACTTGTGTGGAGTCGGTGCCGGAACGTGAGGATTCCTCTCCAGTGCGGACATGGATCTTGGGGTTCTTCTGGAGTCTCCCCAGTTTAGTCAGTCCTAGTCTCTAGTGGGGGCATGCACGTTCAATTTCTTCCGACCTGTGGAAGCAGTGTCACACTTCCTTAGCATGTATCAAGGGATCTGCAGCTTTCCCTCGAGGCTTTCCAATGAGGCTTTCCCACGAGGATTTTCCTCAGGGCTGTCCCACGTGCCACGTGGTGTGAGTCGATCCTCGACTTCAAAGTCGAGGCAGTGCAGGGAAAAAAGGTTTCCCTGGAATTGACAGAGACATCTGGGGGACTCTGGGAATGGTGGAACGACCCTGGAGTTTCTCTAGCCTTTCCTGTGGAGAGGGCCTCCTCTTGAGATGCGACTGGAACGCCGGGAATGCTTTCCAGACCACGCAGGGAAAGGATCCCTCCTCTCGAGCTATGAGTGGAAACAGTGCTCCTCTGAAAGTGGGCGGGAAGATCTTGATACTCTCGAGTGGAGACGGGTATGTCAGAGAACTCCTTGAGTTGCAGCAAGGGTGTGAAGGACCTTTGGAAGTTCCAGAGGTTAGGTGTGATTAGCCTCGAGACGCCTCAGCGGAAATGGGGCTCATCTCGCCTTTAAGGATGCCAAGATCCATGTCAGCACTGGATAGGAATCCTCAGGTTCCGGCACCGAATCCACACAAGGTCTTAGGCCCCGGCATCGACGCGGAGAGGAATCCGAGAGGCCCCGAGCAACTCGCATGGGGAATGGCCTTTCTTGAGGCCACCAGAGGGGGTCCCTCAGGTCCCGTCTTAAGTCGATATCACCTGTCCCAACTCGAAAAATCCAGGAGGTTCTCCCCTCCAGGCGAGATGAGGCCCATTTCCGCTGAGGCGTCTCGAGGCTAAACACACCTAAACCTCTGGAACTTCCAAAGGGTTCTTCACACCCTTACTGCAACTCAAGAAGTTCCTCGAAAAACCGGTCTCCACTCGAGAGGAAGCACGAGAGTCCAGCCCACATCCAGCGAAGACCCGTTTCCGCCTCCTAGCTCGAGAGGAGGGATCCTTTCCCTGCGTGGTCGGAAAAAATTCCCGGCGTTCCGGTCGCATCTCAAGAGGAGGCGCTCTCCACAGGAAAGTCGAGACGCACTCCAGTGTCGTGTCAATATTCCCAGATTCCCCCAGAAGTCTCAGTCCATTCCAGGGAAAACTTTTTCCCTGCACTGCCTCGACTTTCAAGTCGAGGATCGACTCACACCAAGGTGGCACGTGGGACAGCCCTGTGGGAAAGCCTCGTGGGAAACCTCGTGGGAAAGCGTCGAGGGAAAGTCCCAGATCCCTTGATCCACGCCAAGGGAAGTGCGACACTGCTCTTTACAGCTCGGGAGGAAAGCGCACCTGCATGACCCACTCGAGACGAGGACTGACTCCCCTGGGGAGACTCCAGAAATACCCCAAGATCCATGTCAGCACTGGAGAGGAATCCTCAGGTTCTGGCCCGATTCCACACAGGTCTTAGGCCCCGCTTCGACGGGAGAGAATCCCGAGAGGCCCCGAGCATCTCGCATGGGGACTGGCCTTTCCTGAGGCCACCAGAGCGGGTCCGTGAGGTCCCAGTCATAAGTCGAGAGCACCTGCCACAACTCGAGAAAATCCAGGAGGTTCTCCCCTCCAGGCGAGATGAGGCCCATTTCCGCTGACCGTCTGGAGGCTAATCATATCTAACCTCTGGAACTTCCAAAGGGTCCTTCACACCTTTACTGCAACTCAAGAAGTTCCTCGACAAACCGGTCTCCACTCGAGAGGAAGCACCAGAGACCCGCCGACATCCAGAGGAGCCCGTTTCCGCTCCTAGCTCGAGAGGAGTGATCCTTTCCCTGCGTGGTCGGGAAAGAATTCCCGGCGTTCCCGTCGCATCTCTCAAGAGGAGGCGCTCTCTACAGGAATGGCGAGAGGAACTCCAGGGTCGTGCCACCATTCCCAGAGTCCCCAGATGTCTCAGTCCATTCCAGGGAAACCTGTTTTCCCTGCACTGTCTCGACTTTCTAGCCGAGAATGGACTCACACCACGGTGGCACGTGGGACATCCCTGTGGGAAAACCTCGTGGGAAAGCCTCGTGGGAAAGCCTCGAGGGAAAGCCACAGATCCCTTGATCCAGGCGAAGGGATGCGTGACACTGCTGCTACAGCTCGGGAGGAAAGCGCACGTGCATGTCCCCACTCAAGACGAGGACTGACTCCCCTGGGGAGACTCCAGAAGTACCCAAGAAGCATGTCAAGCACTGAAGAGGAATCCTCAGATTCCGGTACCGAAAGCCACAAGGTCTTAGGCCCGGCATTGACGGGAGAGGAAACCCGAGAGGCACCGAGCAACTCGCATGGGGACTGGCCTTTCTGAGGCCACCAGAGCGGTCCCTGAGGTCCCCGTCGTAAGTCGAGAGCACCTGTCGCAACTCGAGAAAATCCAGGAGGTTCTCCCTCCAGGCGAGATGAGGCCCATTTCCACTGAGACGTCTCGAGGCTAATCAAACCTAACCTATGGAACTTCCAAAGGGTCCTTCACACCTTGCTGCAACTCAAGAAGTTCTCCGACATACCGTCTCCACTCGAGAGGAAGCAGGAAAGTCCGCCCACATCCAGAGGAGCCACGTTTCCTCTCATTGCTCGAGAGGTTTGATCCTTCCCTGCGTGGTCGGGAAAGAATTCGCGGGCATTCCCGTCCCACATCAAGGGGAGGCGCTCTCCAGAGGAAAAACGAGAGGAACTCCAGAGTCGTGCCCCCATTCCCAGAGTCCCCCAGATGTCTCAGTACATTCCAGGGAAACCTGTATTCCCTGCACTGCCTCGACTTTCAAGCCGAGGATCGACTCACACCACACTGGCACGTGGGACAGCCCTCTGTGAAAGCCTCGTGGGAAAGCCTCTTGTGAAAGCCTCGAGGGAAAGCCACAGATCAGTTGATACACGCGAAGGAAGCGTGACACTGCTGCTACAGCTCGGAAGGAAAGCACGTGTATGCCCCACTCGAGTAGAGGACTGACTGCCCTGGGGAGACTCCAGAAGTTCCCCAAGATCCATGTCAGCTGAAAGGAATCCTCAGATTCCGGCACCGACTCCACACAAGATCTTAGGCCCTGGCATCGACGGGAGAGGAATCCCGAGAGGCCCCCGAGCAACTCGCATGGGGACTGGCATTTCCTGAGGCCACCAGAGCGGGTCCCTGAGGTCCCCGTCGTAAGTTGAGAGCACCTGCCGCAACTCGAGAAAATCCAGGAGGTTCTCCCTCCAGGCGAGATGAGGCCCCATTTCCGCTGAGGCGTCTCGAGGCTAATCACATCTAACATCTGGAACTTCCAAAGGGTCCTTCACACCCTTGCTGCAACTCAAGAAGTTCCCCGACATACCCGTCTCCACTCGATAGGAAGCACGAGAGTTCCGCCATATCCAGAGGAGCCCCGTTTCCACCTCCTAGACCGAGAGGAGGGATCCTTTCCCTGCGTGGTCGGGAAAGAATTCCGGGCATTACCGTCGTATCTCAAGAGGAGGCGCTCTGCACAGGAAAGGCCAGAGAAACTCCAGGGTCGTGCCACATTCCCAGAGTCCCCAGATGTCTCAGTCCATTCCAGGGAAACCTGTTTTCCCTGCACTGCCTCGACTTTCAAGCCGAGGATCGACTCACAAAACGGTGGCACGTGGGACAGCTCTGTGGGAAAGCCTCGTGGGAAAGCATCGAGGGAAAGACACAGATCCCTTGATCCACGCGAAGAGAAGCATGACACTGCTGCTACAGATCGGGAGGAAATCGCACGTGCATGGCCCCACTCGAGATGAGGACTGACTCCCCTGGGGAACTCCAGAAGTACCCCAAGATCCATGTCAGCACTGGAGAGGAATGCTCAGGTTCCGGCACGGACTCCACACAAGGTCTAGACCCGGAATCTACGGGAGAGAAATCCCGAGAGGCCCCAGAGCAATTCCCATGGGGACTGGCCTTTCCTGAGGGCACCAGGGTGGGTCCCTGAGTCCCATCGTAAGTCGAGAGCACCTGCCGCAACTCGAGAAAATCCAGGAGGTTCCCCAATCCAGGCGAGATGAGGCCCATTTCCGCTGAGGCAACAAGGGGGTAATCACACTTAAACTCTGGAACTTCCAAAGGGTCCTTCACACCCTTGCTGCAACTCAAGAAGTTCCCTGACATACCCGTCTCTACTCAAGAGGATCCCAAGGGTCCCGCATAATCCAGAGTGGCCCGTTTCCGCCTGCTAGCTCGAGAGGAGGGATCCTTTCCCTGCGTGGTCGGGAAAGTGTTCCTAGCGTTCCGTCTCATCTCAAGCGTAGGCGCTCTCCACAGGAAAGGCGAGAGGAACTCCAGTATCACGCCCCATTCCCAGAGTCCCCTGGATGTCTCAGTCCATTCCAGGGAA
>NW_017205997.1:0-18424 GCF_001704415.2 Capra hircus
AGTCAAGTCAGTCAAGTTCAAGTTCAAGTTCAACGTCAAGTTCAAAAGTTCAAGTTCAAGTTCAAGTTCAAGTTTGAAGTTCAAGCTTCAAGGTCAAGTCAAGTTCAAGTCAAGTCAAGGTCAAGGCCAATTTCAAGTTCAAAGTCAAGGTCAAGGTCAAGTTCAAGGTCAAGGTCAAGTTCAAGTTCAAGGCAGGGCAAGGCCAAGCCCAAGACCAAGGCAAGGCAAGGGCACCGCCAAGCAAGGCCAAGGCCCAGGCAAGGCAAAGGCCAAGGCCACCAAAGCGAAGCCCAAACTCCGTAACGCCTGACAAAAGGCAGAAGCCACTAGGCCCCTGTGCAGAGGAAGCCACTGAAGGCAGCAAGGCCACAGAGCTCCCGACTCCCATTCCCACAGGAAGATGTGAGGATAAAGGGCCTCATCCCAGCACAGCACCCCGCTCCCACCACCCCGCAACCCCGGCCCCCGCCCCCCTGCATGACGCACCCTGAAACAACACTGCCTTCCCAGAAAAGAGAACGGAGAAGCCATGTGTGTGCCAAAGAGCAAGATGAACGAACGATGCACGCCCTCCAACTTTGGGCCACCTGACGCCTTGAACCCCGGGCCTGGCCAATGGGTCCCGCCGTTCTCGGGTGGGAGGGGGGTCAACACATTGGGCAGAGAGCCCTTGCCCAGGCCACCCGCAAATCCCCTGAGATGTGATCCGACCACAGGGACCGAGGGCAAACGTACCGCTTGAGGTGCTGGAGGAGCCAGACGAAGCCATGGTGGAGAGGCACACGGGCACGCTGCAGACTGCTGGCCGAGTGGGCGGGACCCAGCAGCTTAGGACTCTGGGAGAACGGAGGCGTCTCCCGCCACCATTGACGTCAATAGGGTTTGGGTGGGTAGATGGAGGGGGGCTGCCCCTGGCCTCGTTCCAAGCAGAGACCCTGGACGGAGTCCCGTGGAGCGAGTGGGCTTTTCCCGGGCACAGCTGTGCCCTGGACTGCCACGATCCCCGTTGGGGTGGGCGGGCAGTTCGCGGGCTTTGGTTTGTGGCCCTCCCTCGCAGCGGGGGGGGGATCAACCCCGGTGGATCAATCAGGGGCCCTCAGCAGTGCCAAGGGAGCTTACCGCCCAGGAAACGCCCCAAGGTCCCTTTGAATTGGCCACCAATGCCCCCTTTCCCAGCCTGCCTTGCTCTGATTTCCCGCCTTTTCACATTCCACAGGTCCCTGGGCTCGACTGTCCCCCGCTGGCTCCTCCGAGGCATTCCGGGACACCAGACGCTCTCTCCAGCGCCTCCACCTAGATCCCTCGCTGTCCTCGCCTCCGTTTCCCCCATGCCCCCTCCCCAACTCCTCCGTGGGCTCTTGGCGTCCTTTCACTACAGCAGTCACAGAGTGCCCAACACCGAGGGCTTTGAGTTGCCTGGAGCCCAAGGCTCCGGCCAGAGACCTGAGGGCCAGCGTCTGGACTGGCAGATAATGCCATTTGGGGCTTTTCTCACATGGAGCCTGAGGCCCGCACGTCCGCGGGCAAACCACCAGCGAGTGCCCTGGAGATACCCACCCAAGGGGACAGTGTACCACCTACTGTGGGGAAGGAGGTTCCTGTTTCCCTGCACTGGTTCGACTTTCACGCCGAGGATCGACTCACACCATGATGGCAAGTGGAATAGCCCTGTGGGAAAGCCTCATGGGAAAGACTCCAGGGAAAGCCACAGATCCTTAATCCACGAGAAGGGAAGCGTGACACTGCTGCTACAGCTCGGGAGGAAAGCGCACGTGCATGCCCCACTCGAGACGAGGACTGACGCCCGGGAGACTCCAGAAGTACGCCAAGATCCATGTCAGCACTGGAGAGGAATCCTCAGGTTCCGGCCCGACTTCACACAAGGTCTTAGCCCCGGCATCGAGGAGAGGAATCCGAGAGGCCCCTAGCACTCGCATGGGGACTGGCCTTTCCTGAGGCCACCAGAGCGGGTCCCTGAGGTCCCGTCGTAAGTCGAGAGCACCTGCCGCAACTCGAGAAAATCCAGGAGGTTCTCCCCTCCAGGCGAGATGAGGCCCATTTCCGCTGAGGCGTCTCGAGGCTAATCACACCTAACCTCTGGAACTTCCAAAGGGTCCTTCACAACCTTGCTGCAACTCAAGAAGTTCCCCGACATACCCGTCTCCACTCGAGAGGAAGCACGAGAGTCCCCCACATCCAGAGGAGCCGGTTTCCGCCTCCTAGCTCAAGAGGAGGGATCCTTTCCCTGCGTGGTCGGGAAAGAATTCCCGGCGTTCCCGTCGCATCTCAAGAGGAGGCGCTCTCCACAGGAAAGGCGAGAGGAACTCCAGGGTCGTGCCACCATTCCCTGAGTCCCCCAGATGTCTCAGTCCATTCCAGGGAAACCTGTTTTCCCTGCACTGCCTCGACTTTTAAGCCGAGGATCGACTCACACACGGTGGCACGTGGAACAGCCCTTGGAAAGCCTCGTGGGAAAGGAGGAAAGCCACAGATCCCTTGATCCACGCGAAGGAAGCGTGACACTGCTGCTACAGCTCGGGAGGAAAGCGCACGTGCATGCCCCCACTCGAGACGAGGACTGACTCCCCTGGGAGACTCCAGAAGTACCCCAAGATCCATGTCAGCACTGGAGAGGAATCCTCAGGTTCCGGCACCGACTCCACACAAGATCTTAGGCCCCGGCATCGACGGGAGAGGAATCCCGAGAGGCCCCCGAGCAACTTGCATGGGGACTGGCCTTTCCTGAGGCCACCAGAGCGGGTCCCTGAGGTCCCCATCGTAAGTCGAGAGCACCTGCCGCAACTCGAGAAAATCCAGGAGGTTCTCCCCTCCAGGCGAGATGAGGCCCATTTCCGCTGAGGCGTCTCGAGGCTAATCACATCTAACAATTGGAACTTCCAAAGGGTCCTTCACACCCTTGCTGCAACTCAAGAAGTTCCCCGACATACCCGTCTCCACTCGAGAGGAAGCACGAGAGTCCCGCCCACATCCAGAGGAGCCCCGTTTCCGCCTCCTAGCTCGAGAAGAGGATCCTTTCCCTGCGGTCGGGAAAGAATTCCAGGCGTTCCCGTCGCATCTCAAGAGGAGGCGCTCTCCACAGGAAAGGCGAGAGGAACTCCAGGGTCGTGCCACCATTCCAGAGTCCCCAGATGTCTCAGTCCATTCCAGGGAAACCTGTTTTCCCTGCACAGCCTCGACTTTCAAGCCGAGGATCGACTAACACCACGGTGGCATGTAGGACAGCCCTGTGGGAAAGCCTCGCCTCGTTGAAAGCCTCGTGGGAAAGCCTCGAGGGAAAGCCACAGATCCCTTGATCCACGCGAAGGGAAGCGTGACACTGCTGCTACAGCTCGGAGGAAAGCGCACGTGCATGCCCCCACTCGAGACGAGGACTGACTCCACTGGAGAGACTCCAGAAGTACCCCAAGATCCATGTCAGCACTGGAGAGGAATGCTCAGGTTCCGGCACCGAATCCACACTAGATCTTAGGCCCAGTATCGACGGGAGAGGAATCCCGAGAGGCCCCCGAGCAACTTGCATGGGACTGGCCTTTCCTGAGGCCACCAGAGCGGGTCCTGAGGTCCCCATCGTAAGTCGAGAGCACCTGCAACAAATCGAAAAAATCCAGGAGGTTCTACCCTCCAGGCGAGATGAGGCCCATTTCCGCTGAGGCGTCTCGAGGCTAAACACATCCAACACCTGGAACTTCCAAAGGGTCCTTCACACCCTTGCTGCAAATCAAGAAGTTCCCCGACATACCCGTTTCCACTCGAGAGGAAGCACGAGAGTCCCGCCCACATCCAGAGGAACCCGGTTTCCCCCTCCTAGCTCGAGAGGAGAGTTCCTTTCCCTGCGTGGTCGGGAAAGAATTCGAAGGGTTTTCCGTCGCATCTCAAGAGGAGGTGCTCTCCACAGGAAAGGCAGAGGACTCCAGGGTCGTGCCACCATTCCCAGAGTCCCCAGATGTCTCAGTCCATTCCAGGGAAACCTGTTTTCCCTGCACTGCCTCGACGTTCAAGCCGAGGATCGACACACCACGGTGGCACGTGGGACATCCCTGTGGGAAAGCCTAGTGGAAAGCCTCGAGGGAAAGCCACAGATCCCTTGATCACGGAAGGAAGCGCGACACTGCTGCTACAGCTCGGGAGGAAAGCGCACGTGCATGCCCCCACTCGACACGAGGACTGACTCCCCTGGGGAGACTCCAGAAGTACCCCAAGATCCATGTCAGCACTGGAGAGGAATCCTCAGGTTTCGGCAACGACTCCACACAAGTCTTAGGCCCCGGCATCGACGGGAGAGGAATCCCGAGAGGCCCCCGAGCAACTCCCATGGGGACTGGCCTTTCCTGAGGCCACCAGAGCGGGTCCCTGAGGTCCCCATTATAATCGAGAGCACCTGCCCCAACTCGAGAAATCCAGGAGGTTCTTCCCTCCAGGCGAGATGAGGCCCATTTCCGCTGGGGTCGAGGCTAATCACATCTAACATCTGGGACTTCCAAAGGGTCCTTCACACCCTTGCTGCAACTCAAGATGTTCCCCGACATACCCGTCTCCACTGGAGAGGAAGCACGAGAGTCCCGCCCACATCCAGAGGAGCCCCGTTTCCGGCTCCTAGCTCAAGAGGAGGGATCCTTTCCCTGCGTGTTCGGGAAAGAATTCCCGGCGTTCCCGTCGCATCTCAAGAGGAGGCGCTCTCCACAGGAAAGGCGAGAGGAACTCCAGGGTCGTGCCACCATTCCCAGAGTCCCCAGATGTCTCAGTCCATTCAGGGAAACCAGTTTTCCCTGCACTGCCTCGACTTTCAAGCCGAGGATCGACTCACACCACGGTGGCACGTGGGACAGCCCTGTGGGAAAGCCTCGTGGGAAAGCCTCTAGGGAAAGCCACAGATCCCTTGATCCACGCGAAGGGAAGTGTGACACTGCTGCTACAGCTCGGGAGGAAAGCGCACGTGCATGCCCCCACTCGAAACGAGGACTGACTCCCCTGGGGAGACTCCAGAAGTACCCGAAGATCCATGTCAGCACTGGAGAGGAATCCTCAGGTTCCGGCACCGACTCCACACAATGTCTTAGGCCCGGCATCGACGGGAGAGGAATCCCGAGAGGCCCTGAGCAACTCGCATGGGGACTGGCCTTTCCTGAGGCCACCAGAGCGGGTCCCTGAGGTCCCCATTATAATTCGAGAGCACCTGCCGCAACTCGAGAAAATCCAGGAGGTTCTCCCCTCCAGGCGAGATGAAGCCCATTTCCGCTGAGGGTCTGGAGGCTAATCACATCTAATATCTGGAACTTCCAAAGGGTCTTCACACCCTTGTTGCAACTCAAGATGTTCCCCGACATACCCGTCTCCAATCGAGAGGAAGCACGAGAATCTCGCCCCGCATCCAAAGGACCCCGTTTCCGACTCCAAGCTCGAGAGGAGGGACCCTTTCCCTGCGTGTTCGGGAAAGAATTCCCGGCGTTCCCGTCGCATCTCAAGAGGAGGCGCTCTCCACAGGAAAGGCGAGAGGAACTCCACGGTCATGCCACCATTCCCAGAGTCCCCCAGATGTCTCAGTCCTTTCCAGGGAAACCTGTTTTCCCTGCACTGCCTCGACTTTCAACCGAGGATCGACTCACACCACGGTGGCACGTGGGTCAGCCCGTGGGAAAGGTGGGAAAGCCTCAAGGGAAAGCCTCGAGGGAAAGCCACAGATCCCTTGTTCCACGCGAAGGGAAGGGTGACACTGCCGCTACAACTCCGGAGGAAAGCGCACGTGCATGCCCCCACTCAAGACGAGGACTGACGCCCCTGGCGAGACTCCAGAAGTACCCCAAGATCCATGTCAGCACTGGAGAGGAATCCTCAGGTTCCGGGCAACTCCACACAAGGTCTTATGCCCTGGCATCAACGGGCGGAATCCCGGGAGGCCCTTGAGCAACTCGCATGGGGACTGGCCTTTCCTGAGGCCACCAGAGCGGGTCCCTGAGGTCCCGTGGAAAGTCGAGAGCACCTGCCGCAAATCGAGAAAATCCAGGAGGTTCTCCCCTCCAGCGAGATGAGGCCCATTTCCGCTGAGGCGTCTCCAGGCAAATCACACCTAACCTCTGGAACTTCCAAAGGGTCCTTACACCCTTGATGCAACACAAGAAGTTCCCCGACATACCCGTCTCCACTCGAGAGGAAGCATGAGAGTCCCGCCCACATCCAAAGGAGCCCCGTTTCCGCCTCCTACCTCGAGAGGAGGATCCTTTCCTGCTGCGTGTTCGGGAAAGAATTCCCGGCGTTCCCGTCGCATCTCAAGAGGAGGCGCTCTCCACAGGAAGGCGAGAGGAACTCCAGGGTCTTGCCATCATTCCCAGAGACCCAGATGTCTCCGTCCATTCCAGGGAAACCTGATTTCCCTGCACTGCCTCGACTTTCAAGTCGAGGATCAACTCACACCACGGTGGCACGTGGGACAGCCCTGTGGGAAGCCTCGTGGGAAAGCCCGTGGGAAAGCCTCGAGGGACAGCCACAGATCCCTTGATCCACGGAAGGGAAGCGCGACACTGCTGCTACAGCTCGGGACGAAAGCGCACGTGCATGCCCCACTTCCAGACGAGGACTGGACTCCCCTGGGGAGACTCCAGAAGTACCCCAAAGATCCATGTCAGCACTGGAGAGGAATGCTCCGTTTCTGGCACCGACTCCACACAAGATCTTAGGCCCCGGCATCGACGGGAGAGGAATCTCTAGAGGCCCCGAGCAACTTGCTTGGGGACTGGCCTTTCCTGAGCCACCAGAGCAGGTCCCTGAGGTCCCCGACATAAGTGGAGAGCACCTGCTGCAACTCGATAAAATCCAGGAGGTTCCCCCGTCTAGGCGAAATGAGGCCCCATTTCCGCTGAGGCGTCTCGAGGCTAATCACACCTAAACCTTTAGAACTTCCAAAGAGTCATCCACACCCTTGCTGCAAATCAAGAAGTTCCCCGACATACCCGTCTCCACTCGAGTGGAAGCACGAGAGTTCTGCCCACATCCAGAGTAGCCCCGTTTCCGCTTCTAGCTCGAGAGGAGGGATCCTTTCCCTGCTGTCGGGAAAGAATTCCCGCGTTCCCGGTCGCATCTCAAAGAGGAGGCGCTCTCCACAGGAAAGGCGAGAGGAACTCCAGGGTCGTGCCACCATTCCCAGAGTCCCCCAGATTGTCTCAGTCCATTCCAGGGAAACCTGTTTTCCGTGCACTGCCTCGACTTTCCAGCCGAGGATCGACTCATACCACGGTGGCAGGTGGGAGAGCCCTGTGAGAAAGCCTCCTGGAAAGGCTCGTGGGAAAGCCTCAATGAAAGCCACAGATCCCTTGATCCACGCCGAAGGGAAGAGCGCCACTGCTGCTACAGCTCGGGGAGGAAAGCGCACGTGCGTGCCCCACTCGAGACGAGGACTGACTCCCCTGGAGAGACTCCAGAAGGTCCTTCACACCCTGCTGCAACTCAAGAAGTTCCCGACATACCAGTCTCCACTCGAGAGGAGCACGAGAGTTCCCCCACATCCTGAGGAGCCCCGTTTCCACCTCCTAGCTCGAGAAGGAGGGATCCTTTCCCTGCGAGGTCGGGATCGAATTCCCTGCGTTCCCGTCGCATCTCAAGCGGAGCGCTCTCCACAGGAAAGGCGAGAGGATTTCCAGGGTCATGCCACCATTCCCAGAGACCCCAGATATCTCAGTCCATTCCAGGGAAACCTGTTTTCCTGCACTGCTCGACTTTCAAGAGGAGGATTGACTCACACCACGTGGCACGTGGACAGCCCTGTGGGAAAGCCTCGTGGGAAACTCGTGGGAAAACCTCAAGGGAAGCCTCGAGGGAAAGCCACAGATCCCTTGATCCACGCCAGGGAAGCGCGAAACTGCTGCTACAGCTCGGAGGAAAGCGCACGTGCATGCCCCCACTCCGAGACAAGGACTGACTCCCCTGGGAGACTGCAGAAGTACCCCAAGATCCATGTCAGCACTGAGACGAATCCTCAGTTTCGGTACCGACTCCACACAAGGTCTTAGGCCCTGGCATCGAAGGAGAGAATCCCAAGAGGCCCCGAGCAACTCGCATGGGGACTGGCCTTTCCTGAGCCACCAGACGGGTCCTGAGGTTCCCGTCATAAGTCAGGGCACCTGCCGCAACTCGAGAAAATCCAGGAGGTTCTCCCCGTCCAGGTGAGATGAGCCCATTTCCGCTGAGGCGTCTCGAGGCTAATCACACCTAACCTCTGGAACTTCCAAAGGGTCCTTCACACCCTTGCTGCAACTCAGGAAATTCCCGACATACCGTGCTACTCGAGAGAAAGCACGAGAGTTCTGCCCACATCCAGAGGAGCCCCGTTTCCGCCTCCTAGCTCGAGAGGAGGAATCCTTTCCCTGCGTGACGGGAAAGAATTCCCGGCGTTCCCGTCGCATTCAAGAGGAGGCGGCTCTCCACAGGAGGGCGAGAGGAACTCCAGGGTCGTGCCACCTTTCCCAGAGTCCCCCAGATGTCTCAGTCCATTCGAGGGAAAACCTGTTTTCCTTGCACTGCCTCGACTTTCAAGCCGAGGATTGACTCACACCACGGTGGCACGTGGGAGAGCCCTGTGGAAAGCCTCGTGGGAAAGCCTCGTGGGAAAGCCTCGAGGGAAAGCCACAGATCCCTTGATCCACGCGACGGGAAGCGTGACACTGCTGCTACAGCAAGGGAGGAAAGCGCACGTGCATGCCCCTACTCGACACGAGAACTGTCTCCCCTGGGGAGAATCCAGAAATACCCCAAGATGCATGTCATCCCTGGAGAGGAATCCTCAGGTTCCGGCCCCGACTCCACAGAAGGTCTTAGGCCCTGGCATCGACGGGAGAGGAACAGCGACAGACCCTCTAGCAACTCGCATGGGGACTGGCCTTTCCTGAGGTCACCAGAGTGGGTCCATGAGGTCCCCGTCGTAAGTCAAGAGCACCTGCCGCAACTCGGTAAAATCCAGGAGGTTCTCCCCTTCAGGCGAGATGAGGCCCGTTTCCACTGAGGTGTCTCGAGGCTAATCACACTTGACCTCTGGAACTCCTGACCTCTGTTTTCCCATCTATTTGCCATGAAGTGATGAGACTGGATGCAATGATTTTAGTTTTCTGAATGCTGAGCTTTAAGCTAACTTTTTCACTCTCCTCTTTCACTTTCATCTGGAGACTCTTTAGTTCTTCTTCACTTTCTGCCATAAGGGTGGTGTCATCTGCATATCTGAGATTATTGATATTTCTCCCAGCAATCTGGATTCCAGCATGTGCTTCCTCCAGCCCAGTGTTTCTCATGATGTAGTTTGCATATAAGTTAAATAAGCAGGGTGACAATATAGAGCCTTGACATATTCCTTTTCCTAGTTAGAACCAGTCTGTTGTTCCATGTCCAGTTCGAACTGTTTCTTCCTGACCTGCATACAGGTTTCTCAAGAGACAGGTCAGATGGTCTGGTATTCCCATCTCTTTCAGAATTTTTCCCAGTTTATTGTGATCCACACAGTCAAAGGCTTTGGCATAGTCAATAAAGCAGAAATAGATGTCTTTTTTTCTGGAACTCTCTTGCTTTTTCAATGATCCAGTGGATGTTGGCAGTTTGATCTCTGGTTTCTCTGCATGTTTTAAATCCCTCTTGAACATTTGGAAGTTCACAGTTCATGTGAACTTGGAGAATTTTGAGCATTACTTTACTAGTGTGTGAGATGAGTGCAATTGTGCAGCAGCTTGAATATTCTTTGTCATTGCCTTTCTTTGGGATTGGAATGTAAACTGACCTAATGACTAGATGTTTTCAATTGCATATGCTGAAAGAACTGGCTGTGCAGTTTTGAAGGAAAAAAAAAATCATTTTAACCCATTTTCTCTGAAGTGCAAGGCATATCATGGCCATCCCTGAATCATAAAGTCACCTTTTCTTTATGTAGTCATAGTTTCATGCCTAAATTATAGGCCAACTCGTGCTCAAATGGACTCTGATGTCAGGGGCAGATCAACTAATAAAAAGCTTGGATTGTCCCTCTGGAGGAAAGTGAGATCTTTGTCCCACGAGAAGAATCTGAAGGGTTAAGGGAACTTGCAAGAGTGGGGAAAGCTTAGTCCATCCTACATGTACCAAAATCTTAAATAAGGCTTATTTACTTTACCGAAGTAAAAAAAACAGATGATGAAAACAATTATAAATCAATGAAAGGTAAAGAAATCCATAGTCTGTTATCAAAAATTGCATTCTAAGAAAACTTTGTTCTCTTAACCTAGAGAGGAGACTAAATTCCATCTGGTACCAGCTTACCAGAAGACAAACAAACAAACAAACAAATTATCGGTAAGCTTAAAAAAAGTATATTCCATATATCTTGAAGTAGCAGTATTTCTACAAAGGCATCAGTGTGAAACCATAGAGGACATGGTTAAAACCTGATTAAATAGAAATTGACAATGTAATCTGGTCACTGCTGCGACTTGAAATGCTTTCATATGATAACTGGAATTATAACTGACAGCATTTGACCAGGACATATCAGATTTTCACGGATGTCAGATAATTTCTAGGATATCTATATTAGGAACTGAAGGAATCTTTGAACCTAGGAAAGAAAACAACAGTCTCAAAGGCCCTTGCTGAATCATCTATCAGCAAGGAATGTCTTTGCAAGGATCGCAAAGTGAAGGGAAAATACACCGACCTGCCTCTGCAACTTTGGTCCTCTGAGCAGATCTGGAGGTCTCCCTTTGTATAAGCTAACCTGTTCCTTCCAAATAGAGGTTTGCAACACAAAACAAGTGGCCGCCTATTCTTCCTCGAAGGAGGCTCTCTTTCCCCACATCCTGCGAACTCCCTTTCCCAGCCTCCTGGAAAAGCGCTTCTTGCAGTTCCTTTCAGAAAATCCTATGGACGGAGAAGCCTGGTAGGCTGCAGTCCGTGGGGTCGCTGAGGGTCGGACGCGACTGAGCGACTGCACTTTCATTTTCACTTTCATGCATTGGAGAAGGCAATGGCAACCCACTTACTGTTCTTGCCTGGAGAATCCCAGGGACGGGGGAGCCTAGTGGGCTACCGTCTATGGCGTCGCACAGAGTCGAACACGACTGAAGCAACTTAGCAGCAGCAGCAGCAGCAGTTCCTTTCTTAGGGGCAGTTATCCCTGAGATTGGGACCTGGAAAGGCAGAGCCACCTCCACACACACGTCTTTTCTGTCCCCTTTCCTCTGGAGGAGAGCTCTAGTGAGCCTAGGTCTGTCAGGAAAATTCTTGGCTTTGACGGGATCCCACCCAGTGTGTGAACCTGCATACCCGACCTAGGGGCCACAGGCACCTGTTTTGCTCGAGTGGGTCCTGGAGGGGTGCAGCATAGCAAGAGCTTAAAAATCCATCCAATTTGTTTTTTTTTTTTTTTTACCTCGGAGAGAACGAGTTTGCTCCACCTCCACCCTTTGGCAGTGTGGAGGGAAGAGGTCACCACCCTCTCCCAAAGGGGACATAGGGCCTACCAGGAGAGAAAGGCCCCTTGAGGAGCTGAGCCCAGGTAGGCAGCCAGTGATGTCAAGCACACTCCCGCTGCTTGCTTCTTCATGGGCACTCCCACGATCTGCTAGGAATGTCTTTGCAAGGATCTCAAAGGGAAGGGGAGATACATGGCCCTGTCTCTGGAACTTCAGTCCTCTGAGCAGATCTGGAGGTCTTGAGATGTATAAGCAAACCTGTTCCTTCCAAATAGAGGCTTGCAAACACACCCCCGGTGGTTGCCTCTTCTTCCCCGAAGAAGTCTTTCTTTCCCCACATGCTGCGAACTCCCTGTCCCAACGTCCAAGAATAGCGCTTCTTGCCATTCCTTTCTTAGAGGCAGTTATCCCTGAGCTTGGGGCCGTAGGGAGTAGCCCCACACTCACAGGGAAAGGCAAAGACTCCTCCATACATCTCCTCTATCCCCTTTGCTCTGGAGGAGAGCTCTAGTGAGCCTAGGTCTTTCAGGAAAATTCTTGGCTTGGACAGGATCTCACCCTGTTTGTGAACCTGCATACCCAACCAGGGGCCACAGAGCACCTGTTTCAGTAAAGTGGGCCCTGAAAGGGTGCAGCCTAGCAAGAGCTTGAAAATCCAATCAATTGCTGTTTTGTACCTCTGACAGAGCAAGCTTGGCTCCACCCTTTGGCAGTGAGGAGAAAAGAGGCATGACACCCTCCCCAAGGGGACATGGCGCCTACTTCGAGAGGAAAGGCCCCTTGTGGAGCTGAGGCCAGGAAGGCACACAGTCGTGTCAAACACACTCCCACTGCTTGCTTCTTCAGGGGCACTCCCGCTATCAGCTAGGAATGTCTTTGCAATGATCACAAAGGGAAGGGGAGATACAGGGCCCTGCTTCTGGACCTCCGGTGCTCTGAGCAAATCTCGAGGTCTCCCGCTGTTGGTCAAGGTCAAGGTCAAGTTCAAGTTCAAGGTCAAGTTCAAGTTCAAGGTCAAGTTCAATTTCAAGTTCAAGCTCAAGATCAAGTTGAAGTTCAAGTTCAAGGTCAACTTCAAGTTCAAGGTCAAGGTCAAGTTCAGGGTCAAGTTCAAGGTCAAGGTCAAGTTCAAGTTCAAAGTGAAGTTCAAGGTCAAGGTCAAGTTCAAGTTTAAGTTGAAGTTCAAGGTCAAGGAGAAGTTCAAGTTGAAGTTCAAGGTCAAGTTCAAGTTCAAGTTCAAGGTCAAGTTCAAGTTCAATGTCAAGGTCAAGATTAAGTTCAATTCAAAGTCAAGTTCAAGGTCAAGTTCAAGTTCAAGTTCAAAGTCAAGTTCAAGTTCAAGTTCAAAGTCAAGTTCAAGTTCAAGTTCAAGGTCAAGTTCAAGTTGAAGTTGAAGTTCAAGTTCAAGGTCAAGGTCAAGTTCAAGTTCAAGGTCAAGGTCAAGCCCAAGTTCAAGTTCAAGGTCAAGGTCAAGTTCAAGTTCAAGGGCAGGGCAAGGTCAAGCCCAAGACCAAGGCAAGGGCAACGGCAACACCAAAGGCAAGGCCAAGGCCCAGGCCAAGGCAAAGGCCAAGGCCACCAAAGCGACGCCCAAACCCCGTAACGCATGACAAAAGGCAGAAGCCACTAGGCCCCTGTGCAGAGGAAGCCACTGAAGGCAGCAAGGCCACAGAGCTCCCCGACTCCCATTCCCACATGAAGATGTGAGGATAAAGGGCCTCATCCCAGCACAGCACCCGCTCCCACCACCCCGCAACCCCGGCCCCCGCCCCCCGCAGCACGCCCCCTGAAACAACACTGTCTTCCCAGAAAAGAGAACGGAGAAGCCATGTGTGTGCCAAAGGAGCAAGATGAACGAACGATGCCACGCCCTCCGAATTTGGGCACACCTGACGCCTCGGAAACCCGGGCCTGGCCGATGGGTCCCAGCCATTCTCGGGTGGGAGGGGGGTCAACACATTGGCCGAGAGCCCTTGCCCAGGCCACCCACAAATCCCCTGAGATGTGATCCGACCACAGGGACCGAGGGCAAACGTACCGCTTGAGGTGCTGGAGGAGCCGAACCAAGCCATGGTGGGAGAGGCACACGGGCACGCTGCAGACTGCTGGCCGAGTGGGCGGGGACCCAGCAGCTTAGGACTCTGGAGAACGGGAGGCGTCTCCGCCACCACTGACGTCAATAGGGTTTGGGTGGGTAGATGGAGGGGGCCGCCCCTGGCCTCTTTCCAAGCAGAGACCCTGGACGGAGTCCCGTGGAGCGAGTGGGCTTTTCCCGGGCACGGCTGTGCCCTGGACCGCCAAGATCCCCGTTGGGGTGGGCGGGTAGTTCAGGGGCTTTGGTTTGTGGCCCTCCCTCGCAGCGGGGGGTGGGTTCAACCCCGAGTGGATCAATCAGGGGCCCTCAGCAGTGCCAAGGGAACTCACCGCCGAGGAAACGCCCCTAGGTCCCTTTGAATTGGCCACCAACGCCCCCTTTCCCAGCCTGCCTTGCTCTGAGATTTTCCTCCTTTTCACATTCCACAGGTCCCTGGTCCTCGACTGTCCCCCGCTGGCTCCTCCGAGGCATTCCGGGACACCAGACGCTCTCTCCAGCGCCTCCACCTAGATCCCTCGCTGTCCTCGCCTCCGTTTCCCCCATGCCCCCTCCCCAACTCCTCCGTGGGCTCTTGGCATCCTTTCCCTACAGCAGTCCCAGAGTGCCACCCCCGAGGGCTTTGAGTTGCCTGGAGCCCAAGGCTCCGGCCAGAGACCTGAGGGGCCAGCGTCTGGACTGGCAGCTAATGCCATTTGGGGCTTTTCTCACGTGGAGCCTGAGGCCCGCACCTCCGCGGGCAACCCCCCAGCGCGAGTGCCTTGGAGATACCCGCCCAAGGGGACAGTGTATCCCCTACTGTGGGGAAGGAGGTTCCTGTTTTCGCTGCACTGGTTCGACTTTCACGCCGAGGATCGACTCACACCATGGTGGCAAGTGGAATAGCCCTGTGGGAAAGCCTCATGGGAAAGACTCCAGGGAGAGCCACAGATTCCTTGATCCACGAGAAGGGAAGCGTGACACTGCTGCTACCGCTCGGGAGGAAAGCGCACGTGCATGACCCCACTCGAGCCGAGTACTGACGCAAGCTTGGGAGACTCCAGAAGTGCGCCAAGATCCATGTCAGCACTGCAGAGGAATCCTCAGGTCCGGTCCCGACTCCACACAAGGTCTTAGGCCCCGGCATCGACGGGAGAGGAAAACTGAGAGGCCCCCTAGCACCTCGCATGGGGACTGGCCTTTCCTGAGGTCACCAGAGCGTGTCCCTGAGGTCTCCGTCGTAACTCGAGAGCACCTGCCGCAACTCGAGAAAATCCAGGAGGTTCTCCCATCCAGGCGAGATGAGGCCCATTTCCGCTGAGGCGTCTCGAGGCTAATCACACCTAACCTCTGGAACTTCCAAAGGGTCCTTCACACCCTTGCTGCAAGTCAAGAAGTTCTCCGACATACCCATATCCACTCGAGAGGAAGGACGAGGGTCCCGCCCATATCCAGCTGAGCCCCGTTTCCGCCTCGTAGCTCGAGAAGAGGGATCCTTTCCCTTCGTCGTCGGGAAAGAATTCCCGGCCTTCCCGTCGCATCTCAAGAGGAGGCGCTCTCAACAGGAAAGACGAGAGGAACTTCAGGGCCTTGCCAGCATTCCAAGAGTCCCCCAGATGTCTAAGTCCATTCCAGAAGAAACTGTTTTCCCTGCACTGCCTCGACGTTCACACCGAGGATCGACTCACACCACTGTGGCACGTGGGACAGCCCTGTTGGAAAGCCTCGTGGGAAAGCCTCAATGGAAAGCGACAGATCCCTTGATCCACACGTCGGCAAGCGTGACACTGCTGCTGCAGGTCGTGAGGAAATGGCAGGTGCATGCCCCCACACGAGATGAGGACTGACTCCCCTGGTGAGACTCCAGAAGTACCCCAAGATCCATGTCAGCACTGGAGAGGCATCCTCAGGGTCTGGCCCCGACTCCACACAAGGTCTTAGGCACCGGCATCGATGGGAGAGGAATCCCTAGAGGCCCCCTGGTAACTCACATGGGGACTGGACTTTCCTGAGGCCACCAGAGCGGGTCCCTGAGGACCCGTCGTAACTCGAGAGCACCTGCCGCAACTGGGTAAAATCCAGGAGGTTCTCCCCTCCAGGCGGGATGAGGCCCATTTCCTCTGAGGTGTCTGGAGGCTCATCACACCTAACCTCTGGAAATTAAAAAGGGTCCTTGCTGCAACTCAAGAAGTTCCCCGACATACCCGTCTCCACACAAGAGGAAGCACGGGGGTCCCGCCCACATTCAGAGGAACCCCGTTTCCGAGATGAAGGATCCTATCCTGCTTAGTCAGGAAAGATTTTTTGGCGTTTCCATGGCATCTCAAGAGCAAGGGTTCTCATAGGAAAGGCAAGAGGAACTCCAGGGTCGTGCCACCATTTCAAGAGTCCCCCAGATGTCTCAGTCCATTTCAGAGGAACCCGTTTTCCCAGCACTGCCTCGAATTTCACGCCGAGGATCCACTCACACCATGGTGGCATGTGGGACAGCCCTGTGAGAAAGCCTCGAGGGAAAGCCACAGATCCCTTGATCCCCGCGACGGGAAGCGTGACACATCTGCTACACTGTCCCTGAGGTCACGGTCGTATGTCGAGAGTACCTGCCGCAACTCGAGAAAATCCAGGAGGTTCTCTGCTCCAGTCGAGATGAGGCCCATTTTCTCTGCGGCGTCTCGAGAGTAATCACACCTAAACTCTGGAACTTCCAAAGTGTCGTAAACACCCTTGCTAAAACTCAAGAAAGTTCCCCGACATACCCGTCTCCACTCCAGAGGAAGCACGAGGGTCCGGCCACCGCCAGAGGAGCTCCGTTTCCGCCTCCAAGCTCGAGATGAGGGATCCTTCCCTGCTTCCTCGGGAAAGAATTCCCGACGTTTCGACGCATCTCAAGAGGAGGCGCGCTGCACAGGAAAGGCGAGAGGAACTCATGGGTCTTGCCACCATTCCAAGAGTCCCCCAGATGTCTCAGTCCATTCCAGAGGATCCTGTTTTCCCTGCACTGCTTCGACTTTCACGCCGAGGATCGACTCACACCACGGTGGTACGTGTGACAACCCTGTGGGAAAGCCTCGTGGGAAAGCCTCGAGGGAAAGCCACAGATCCCTTAATCCACGCGACGGGAAAGCGTGACACTGCTGCTACAGCACGGCAGGAAAGCGCACGTGCATGCCCCTACTCGACACGAGAACTGACTCCCCTGGTGAGAATCCAGAAATACCCCAAGATGCATGTCAGCCCTGGAGAGGAATCCTCAGGTTCCAGCCCCGACTCCACACAAGGTCTTAGGCCCTGGCATCGACGGGAGAGGAATAGCGACAGGACCTCTAGCAACTCGCATGGGACTGGCCTTTCCTGAGGTCACCAGAGCGGGTCCATGAGGTCCCCGTCGTAAGTCGAGAGCACCTGCCGCAACTCGGTAAAATCCAGGAGGTTCTCCCCTGCCAGGTGAGATGAGGCCCGTTTCCACTGAGGTGTCTCGAGGCTAATCACACCGTGAACTCTGGAACTTCTAAAGAGTCTTTCACAGTCATGCTGGCCAACTCAAGAAGTTCCCCGACATACCCGTCTCCACTCAAGAGGAAGCACGAGGGTCCCGGCCACATCCAGAGGAGCTCCGTTTCCGGGCTCGTAGCTCGAGATGAGGGATCCTTTCCCTACTTGGTCGGGAAAGAATTCCTGGCATTCCCATCGCATCTCAAGAGGAGGCGCTCTAAACAGTAAAGGTGAGAGGAACTCCAGGTCGTGCCATCATTCCCAGAGTCCCCCGGATGTCTCAGTCAATTCCAGGGAAACCTGTTTTCCCTGCACTGCCTCGACTTTCAATCCGAGGATAGAGTCACACCACGGTGGCACGTGGGACAGCCCTGTGGGAAAGCCTCGAGAGAAAGCCTCGTGGGAAAGCCTCGAGGGAAATCCACAGATGCCTTGATCCACTCGAAGGGAAGCTTGAAAATGCTGCTACAGCTCGGGAGGAAAGCGAACGTGCATGCCCCACTCAAGACGAGATCTGACTCCCCTGGGGAGACTCCAGAAGTACCCCAAGATCCATGTCAGCACTGGAGAGGAATCCTCAGGTTCCGGGACTGACTCCACACAAGGTCTTAGGCCGGGCATCGACGGGAGAGGAATCCCGAGAGACCACCGAGCATCACGAATGGGGACTGGCCTTTCCTGAGGCCACCAGAGCGGGTTCCTGAGGTCCCCGTCGTAAGTCGAGAGCACCTGCCGTAACTCGAGAAAATCCAGGAGGTTCTCCCCTCCAGGCGAGATGAGGCCCATTTCCTCTGAGGCGTCTCGAGGCTAATCACACCTAACCTCTGGAACTTCCTATGGGTCCTTCACACCCTTGCTGCAACTCAAGAAGATCCCCAAAATACCCGTCTCCACTCGAGAGGAAGCACGAGAGTCCCGCCCACATCCAGAGGACCCCGTTTCCGCCTCCTAGCTCGAGAGTAGGGATCCTTTCCCTGCCTGTTCAGGAAAGAATTCCCGGCGTTCCCGACGCATCTCAAGAGGAGGCACTCTCCACAGGAAAGGGAGAGGAACTCCAGGGTCGTGCCACCATTCCCAGAGTCCCCCAGATGTCTCAATCCATTCCAGGGAAACCTGTTTTCCCTGCACTGCCTCAACTTTCAAGCCGAGGATCGACTCACACCACGGTGGCACGTGGGACAGCCTGCGGGAAAGCCTGGTGGGAAAGCCTCGAGGGAAAGCCACAGATCCCTTGATCCACGCGAAGGGAAGCGTGACACTGCTGCTACAGCTCGGGAGGAAAGCGCACGTGCATGCCCCCACTCGCGACGAAGACTGACTCCCCTGGGGAGACTTCAGAAGTACCCCAAGATCCATGTCAGCACTGGAGAGGATTCCTTCAGGCCACTGACTCCACACAAGGTCTTATGCCGGGGTCCAGCCC
>NW_017205998.1:0-5057 GCF_001704415.2 Capra hircus
GCTGTCCCCGCGCCACGTGCCATCGTGGTGAGTCGATCCTCGGCTAGAAATTCGAGGCAGTGCAGGGAAATCAGGTTTCCCTGAAATGGACTAAGACATCTGGGGGACTCTGGGAATGGTGGGCACGACCCTGGAGTTCCTCTCGCCTTTCCTGTGGAGAGCACCTCCTCTTGAGATGCGACAGGAACGCCCGGAATTCTTTCCGACCACGCAGGGAAAGGATCCCTCCTCTCGAGCTAGGAGGGGAAACGGGGCTCCTCTGGATGTGGGCGGGTCTCTGGTGCTTCCTCTCGAGTGGAGACGGGTATGTCGGGGAACTTCTTGAGTTGCAGCAAGGGTGTGAAGGGTCCTTTGGAAGTTCCAAGGTTAGGTGTGATTAGCCTCGAGACGCCTCAGCGGAAATGGGCCTCATCGCCTGGAGGGGAGAACCTCCTGGATGTTCTCAAGTTGCGGCAGGTGCTCTCGACTTACGACGGGACCTCAGGGACCCGCTCTGGTGGCCTCAGGAAAGGCCAGTCCCCAAGCGAGTTGCTCGGGGGCCTCTCGGGATTCTTCTCCCGTAGATGCCGGGCCTAAAACCTTGTGTGGAGACGGTGCCGGAACCTGAGGATTCCTCTCCAGTGCTGACATGGATCTTGGGGTATTTCTGGATTCTCCCAGGGGAGTCAGTCCTCGTCTCGAGTGGGGGCATGCACGTGCTTTCCTCCCGAGCTGTAGCAGCAGTGTCACGCTTCCCTTCGCCTGGATCAAGGGATCTGTGCCTTTCCTTGAGGCTCCCCACGAGGCTTTCCAGAAGGCTTTCTCACAGGGCTGTCCACGTGCCACCGTGGTGTGAGTCGATCCTCGGCTTGAAAGTCGCGGCAATCGAGGGAAAACAGATTTCCCTGGAATGGACTTAGACATCTGCGAGACTCTGGGAATGGTGGCAAGACCCGGGAGTTCCTCTCGCCTTCCAGTGGAGAGCGCCTCCTCTTGAGATGCGACGGGAATGCCGGGAATTTCCCGACCACGCAGGGAAAGGATCCCTCCTCTCGAGCTAGGAGGCGGAAACGGGGCTCCTCTGGATGTGGGCGGGCTCTCGTGCTTACTCTGGAGTAGAGACGGGAATGTCGGGGAACTTCTTGAGTGGCAGCAAGGGTGTGAAGGACCCTTTGGAAGTTCCAGAGGTTAGGTGTGATTAGCCTCGAGACGCCTCAGCGGAAATGGGCCTCATCTCGCCTGGAGGGGACAACCTCCTGGATTGTTTCTAGTTGCGGCAGGTCCTCTCGTCTTACGACGGAGACCTCAGGGACCCGCTCTGGTGGCCTCAGGAAAGGCCAGTCCCCATGCGAGTTGCTCGGGGCCTCTCGGGATTTCTCTGCCGTTCATGCCGGGGCTTAAGACCTTGTGTGGAGTCGGAGCCGGAACGTGAGGATTACTCTCCAGTGCTGACATGGATCTTGGGTACCTCCGGAGTCTCCCCAGGGGAGTCAGTCCTCGTCTCAAGTAGGGGCATGCACGTGTGCTTTCCTCCCGAATTGCAGCAGCAGTGTCACGCTTCCCTTCCCGAGGATCAAGGGATCAGTGGCTTTCCTCGGGGCTTTCCCATGAGGCTTTCACACGAGGCTTTCCCACAGGGCTGTCCCACGTGCCACCGTGGTGTGAGTCGATCCTCGGCTTGAAAGTTGAGGCAGTGCAGGGAAAACAGGTTTCCCTGGAATGGACTGAGATATCTGGGGCTCTGGGAATGGTGGCACCACCCTGGAGTTCCTATCGCCTTTCCTGTGGAGAGCGCCTCTTTTTTGAGATGCGACGGGAACGCCGGGAATTCTTTCCCGACCACGCAGGGAACGGATCCCTGCTCTCGAGCTAGGAGGCGGAAACGGGGCTCCTCTGGATGTGGGCGGGACTCTCGTGCTTCCTCTCGAGTGGAGATGGGTTTATCTGGGAACTTCTTAAGTTGCAGCAGGGGTGTGAAGGACCCTTTGGAAGTTTCAGAGGTTATGTGTGATTAGCCTCGAGACGCCTCAGCGGAAATGGGCCTCATCACGCCTGGAGGTGAGAACCTCCTGGATTTTCTCGAGTTGCGGCAGGTGCTCTCAACTTACAAAGGGCACAATAGGGACCCGCTCTGTTGGCCTTAGGAAAGGCCAGTCCCCATGCGAGTTGCTCGGGGCCTCTCGGGATTCCTCTCCCGACGATGCCGGGGCCTAAGACCTTGTGTGGAGTCGGTGCTGGAACCTGAGGATTCCTCTCCAGTGCTGACATGGATCTTGGGGTACTTCTGGAGTCTCCCCAGGGGAGTCAGTCCTGGTCTCGAGTTTGGGTATGCACGTGCGCTTTCCTCCCGAGCTCTAGCAGCATTGTCACGCTTCCCTTCGCGTGGAACAAGGGATCTGTGGCTTTCCCTCGAGGCTTTCCCACGAGGCTTTCCAATGAATCCTTCCCACAGACCTCTCCCACGTGCCACCATGGTGTGAGTCGATCCTCGGCTTGAAAGTCGAGGCAGTGCAGGGAAAACAGGTTTCCCTGGAATGGACTGAGACATCTGGGGGACTCTGGGAATGGTGGCCGGACCCTGGAGTTCCTCTCGCCTTTCCTGTGGAGAGCTCCTCTTTTTGAGATGCGACGGGAACGCAGAGAATTCTTTCCCGACCACGCAGGGAAAGGATCCCTCCTTTCGAGCTAGGAGGTGGAACTGGGCTCCTCTGGATGTGGGTGGGACTCTCGTGCTTCCTCTCGAGTGGAGACGGGTATGTCGAGGAACTTCTTGAATTGCAGCAAGGGTGTGAAGGACCCTTTGGAAGTTCCAGAGGTTAGGTGTGATTAGCCTCGAGACGCTGCTGCGGAAATGGGCCTAATCTCTCCTGGAGGGGAGAACCTCCTGGATTTTCTCGAGTTGCGGCAGGTGCTCTCGACTTATGATGGTGACCTCAGGGACCCGCTCTGGTGGCCTCAGGCAAGGCCCGTCCCCAGCGAATTGGTCGACGGCATCTCGGGATTCCTCTCCTGTCGATGCCGGGGCCTAAGACCTTGTGTGGAGTCGGTGCCGGAACCTGAGGTTTCCTCTCCGGTGCTGACATGGATCTTAGGGTATTTCTGGAGTCTCCCCAGGGGAGTCAGTCCTCGTCTCGTATTGGGGCATGCACGTGCGATTTCCTCTCGAGTTGTAGCAGCAGTGTCACGCTTCCCTTCGCGTGGATCAAGGGATCTGTGCCTTTCCCTCAAGGCTTGCCCAGGAGGCTTTCCCACAGGGCTGTCCCACGTGCCACCATGGTGTGAGTCAATCCTCGGCTTGAAAGTCGAGGCAGTGCAGGGAAAACAGGTTTCCCTGGAATGGACTGAGACATCTGGGGACTCTGGGAATGGTGGCACGACCATGGAGTTCCTCTCGCCTTTCCTGTGGAGAGCGCCTCCTCTTGAGATGCGACGGAAACGCCGGGAATTCTTTCCCGACCACACAGGGAAAGGATCCCTCCTCTCGAGCTAGGAGGCGGAAACGGGGCTCCTCTGGATGAGGGCGGGACTCTCGTGGTTCCTCTCGAATGGAGACGGGCATGTCACGGAACTTCTTGAGTTGCAGCAAGAGTGTGAAGGACCCTTTGGAAGTTCCAGAAGTTAGGTGTGATTAGCCTCGAGACGCCTCAGCGGAAATGGGCCTCATCTCGCCTGGAGGGGGAACCTCCTGGATTTTCTCGAGTTGCGGCAGGTGCTCTCAACTTACGATGGGGACCTCAGGAACCCGCTCTTGTGGTCTCAGGAAAGGCCAGTCGCCATGCGAGTTGCTCGGGGGCCTCTTGGGATTCCTCTCCCGTCAATGCCGTGGCCTAAGACCTTGTGTGGAGTAGGTGCTGGAATCTCAGCATTCCTTTCCAGTGCTGACATGGATCTTGGGTACGTCTGGAGTCTCCTCAGGAGAGTCAGTCCTAGTCTCGAGTGGGGCACGCACTTGCGCTTTCCTCCCGAGCTGAAGCAGCAGTGTCGTGCTTGCCTTCGCATGGATCAAGAGATAAGGGGCTTTCCCTCGAGGCTTTCCCACGAGGCTTTCCATGAGGCTTTCCCACAGGGCTGTCCCACCTGCCACCGTGGTGTGAGTCGATCCTCGGCTTGAAAGTCGAGGCAATGCAGGGAATGCTGGTTTCCCTGGAATGGACTGAGATATCTGGGGACTCTGGGAATGGTGGCCGACCCTGGAGTTCTCCCGCCTTTCCTGTGGAGAGCGCCTCCTCAGAGATGCGACGGGAACGCCGGGAATTCTTTCCCGAACATGCAGGGAAAGGATCCTGACCTCTCGAGGTAGAGGCGAAACGGGGCCCTCTGGATGTGGGCGGGATTCTCGTGCTTCCTCTCGAGTCGGACAGGTATGTCGGGGAACTTCTTGAGTTGCAGCAAGGGTGTGAAGGACCCTTTGGAAGTTCCAGATGTTAGGTATGGTTAGCCTCGAGACGCCTCAGAGGAAAAGGGCCTCATCTCGCCTGGAGGGGAGAACCTCCTGGATTTTCTCGAGTTGCGGCAGGTGCTCCTGACTTACTACGGGGACCTCAGGGACGCTCTGGTGGCCTCAGGAAAGGC
This sequence comes from Capra hircus, assembly GCF_001704415.2. Lineage (NCBI taxonomy): Eukaryota > Metazoa > Chordata > Mammalia > Artiodactyla > Bovidae > Capra > Capra hircus. Next base: position 4,552 of record NW_017205998.1, read on the forward strand.
CAGTCCCCATGCGAGTTGCTCTGGGGCTCTCGGGATTCCTCTCCGTCGATGCCGGGGCCTAAGACCCGTGTGTGAGTCGGTGCCCGGAACCTGAGGTTCCTCTCCAGTGCTGACATGGATCTTGGGGTACTTCTGAAGTCTCCACAGGGAGTTAGTCGTCGTCTTGTGTGGGGGCATGAACGTGCGCTTTCCTCCCGAGCTGTAGCAGCAGTGCAACGCTTCCTTTCGCGTGGATCAAGGGATCTGTGGCTTCCTCGTGGCTTTCCCACGAGGCTTTCCACAGTGCTGTCCAACGTGCCATCGTGGTGTGAGTCGATCCTCGGCTAGAAATCGAGGCAGTGCAGGGAAATCAGTTTCCCTGAAATGGACTAAGACATCTGGGGGGACTCTGGGAATGGTGGCACGACCCTGGAGTTCCTCTCGCCTTTCCTGTGGAGAGCACCTCCTCTTGAGATGCGACAGGAAACGCCCGGAATTCTTTCCCGACACGCAGGGAAAGGATCCTC
>NW_017205999.1:0-5056 GCF_001704415.2 Capra hircus
AAGTCAGAAGTCAAGAAACACTGAGTAAAGGCAAAATTTGCCTTGGATGCGGAATTGAAGCAGGCAAAGGCTGAATAGAGTTTTGCCAGAGATGCATTGGTCATAGTCCAACACTCCACTCTACACATGGAAAATCAGATTGATAATATTCTTTGCAGCCAAAGATGGAGAAGCTCTATACAGTCAACAAAAAACTAGACGGGGAGCTGACTGTGGCTCAGATCATGAACTCCTTATTAGCCAAATTCAGACTGAAATTGAAGAAAGCAGGGGAAAATCCACTAGATCCATTCAGGTATGACCTAAATCAAATCCCTTATGATTATACAGTGGAAGTGAGAAATAGATTTAAGGGCCTAGATCTGATAGATAGAGTGCCTGATGAACTATGGAATGAGGTTCATGACATTGTACAGGAGACAGGGATCAAGACCATCCCATGGAAAAGAAATGCAAAAAAGCAAAATGGCTGTCTGGGGAGGCCTTACAAATAGCTGTGAAAAGAAGAGAGCGAAAAAGCAAAGGAGAAAAGGAAAGATATAAGCATCTGAATGCAGAGTTCCAAAGAATAGCAAGAAGAGATAAGAAAGCCTTCTTCAGCGATCAATGCAAAGAAATAGAGGAAAAGAACAGAATGGGAAAGACTAGAGATCTCTTCAAGAAAATTAGAGATACCAAGGGAACATTTCATGCAAAGATGGGCTCGATAAAGGACAGAAATGGTATGGACCTAACAGAAGCAGAAGATATTAAGAAGAGGTGGCAAGAATACACAGGAAGAACTGTACAAAAAAGATCTTCATGACCCAGATAATCATGATGGTGTGATCACTCATCTAGAGCCAGACATCCTGGAATGTGAAGTCAAGTGGGCCTTAGAAAGCATCACTACGAACAAAGCTAGTGGAGGTGATGGAATTCCAGTTGAGCTATTTCAAATCCTGAAAGATGATGCTGTGAAAGTGCTGCACTCAATATGCCAGCAAATTTGGAAAACTCAGCAGTGGCCACAGGACTGGAAAAGGTCAGTTTTCATTCCAATCCCAAAGAAAGGCAATGCCAAAGAATGCTCAAACTACCGCACAATTGCACTCATCTCACATGCTAGTAAAGTAATGCTCAAAATTCTCCAAGCCAGGCTTCAGCAATACGTGAACCGTGAACTTCCTGATGTTCAAGCTGGTTTTAGAAAAGGCAGAGGAACCAGAGATCAAATTGCCAACATCCGCTGGATCATGGAAAAAGCAAGAGAGTTCCAGAAAAACATCTATTTCTGCTTTATTGACTATGCCAAAGCCTTTGACTGTGTGGATCACAATAAACTGTGGAAAATTCTGAAAGAGATGGGAATACCAGACCACCTGACCTGCCTCTTGAGAAATCTGTATGCAGGTCAGGAAGCAACAGTTAGAACTGGACATGGAACAACAGACTGGTTCCAAATAGGAAAAGGAGTACGTCAAGGCTGTATATTGTCACCCTGCTTATTTAACTTATATGCAGAGTACATCATGAGAAACGCTGGACTGGAAGAAACACAAGCTGGAATCAAGATTGCCGGGAGAAATATCAATAACCTCAGATATGCAGATGACACCACCCTTATGGCAGAAAGTGAAGAGGAACTAAAAAGCCTCTTGATGAAAGTGAAAGAGGAGAGTGAAAAAGTTGGCTTAAAGCTCAACATTCAGAAAACGAAGATCATGGCATCCGGTCCCATCACTTCATGGGAAATAGATGGGGAAACAGTGGAAACAGTGTCAGACTTTATTTTTGGGGCTCCAAAATCACTGCAGATGGTGACTGCAGCCATGAAATTAAAAGACGCTTACTCCTTGGAAGAAAAGTTATGACCAACCTAGATAGTATATTCAAAAGCAGAGACATTACTTTGCCGACTAAGGTCCATCTAGTCAAGGCTATGGTTTTTCCTGTGGTCATGTATGGATGTGAGAGTTGGACTGTGAAGAAGGCTGAGTGCCGAAGAATTGATGCTTTTGAACTGTGGTGTTGGAGAAGACTCTTGAGAGTCCCTTGGACTGCAAGGAGATCCAACCAGTCCATTCTGAAGGAGATCAACCCTGGGATTTCTTTGGAAGGAATGATGCTAAAGCTGAAACTCCAGTACTTTGGCCACCTCATGCGAAGAGTTGACTCATTGGAAAAGACTCTGATGCTGGGAGGATTGGGGGCAGGAGGAGAAGGGGACGACAGAGGATGAGATGGCTGGATGGCATCACCGACTCCATGGAGTCACTGAGTGAACTCCATGGAGTGGTGATGCCATCCAGCCATCTCATCCTCTGTCGTCCCCTTCTCCTCCTGCCCCAATCCTCCCAGCATCAGAGTCTTTTCCAATGAGTCAACTCTTCGCATGAGGTGGCCAAAGTACTGGAGTTTCAGCTTTAGCATCATTCCTTCCAAAGAAATCCCAGGGCTTGATCTCCTTCAGAATGGACTGGTTGGATCTCCTTGCAGTCCAAGGGACTCTCAAGAGTCTTCTCCAACACCACAGTTCAAAAGCATCAATTCTTCGGCACTCAGCCTTCTTCACAGTCCAACTCTCACATCCATACATGACCACATGGAAAAACCATAGCCTTGACTAGATGGACCTTAGTCGGCAAAGTAATGTCTCTGCTTTTGAATATACTATCTAGGTTGGTCATAACTTTTCTTCCAAGGAGTAAGCGTCTTTTAATTTCATGGCTGCAGTCACCATCTGCAGTGATTTTGGAGCCCCCAAAAATAAAGTCTGACACTGTTTCCACTGTTTCCCCATCTATTTCCCATGAAGTGATGGGACCGGATGCCATGATCTTCGTTTTCTGAATGTTGAGCTTTAAGCCAACTTTTTCACTCTCCTCTTTCACTTTCATCAAGAGGCTTTTTAGTTCCTCTTCACTTTCTGCCATAAGGGTGGTGTCATCTGCATATCTGAGGTTATTGATATTTCTCCCGGCAATCTTGATTCCAGCTTGTGTTTCTTCCAGTCCAGCAGTTTCTCATGATGTACTCTGCATATAAGTTAAATAAGCAGGGTGACAATATACAGCCTTGACGTACTCCTTTTCCTATTTGGAACCAGTCTGTTGTTCCATGTCCAGTTCTAACTGTTGCTTCCTGACCTGCATACAGATTTCTCAAGAGGCAGGTCAGGTGGTCTGGTATTCCCATCTCTTTCAGAATTTTCCACAGTTTATTGTGATCCACACAGTCAAAGGCTTTGGCATAGTCAATAAAGCAGAAATAGATGTTTTTCTGGAACTCTCTTGCTTTTTCCATGATCCAGCGGATGTTGGCAATTTGATCTCTGGTTCCTCTGCCTTTTCTAAAACCAGCTTGAACATCAGGAAGTTCACGGTTCACATATTGCTGAAGCCTGGCTTGGAGAATTTTGAGCATTACTTTACTAGCATGTGAGATGAGTGCAATTGTGCAGTAGTTTGAGCATTCTTTGGCATTGCCTTTCTTTGGGATTGGAATGAAAACTGACCTTTTCCAGTCCTGTGGCCACTGCTGAGTTTTCCAAATTTGCTGGCATATTGAGTGCAGCACTTTCACAGCATCATCTTTCAGGATTTGAAACTAGCTCAACTGGAATTCCATCACCTCCACTAGCTTTGTTCGTAGTGATGCTTTCTAAGGCCCACTTGACTTCACATTCCAGGATGTCTGGCTCTAGATGAGTGATCACACCATCATGATTATCTGGGTCATGAAGATCTTTTTGTACAGTTCTTCCGTGTATTCTTGCCACCTCTTCTTAATATCTTCTGCTTCTGTTAGGTCCATACCATTTCTGTCCTTTATCGAGCCCATCTTTGCATGAAATGTTCCCTTGGTATCTCTAATTTTCTTGAAGAGATCTCTAGTCTTTCCCATTCTGTTCTTTTCCTCTATTTCTTTGCATTGATCAGCTGAAGAAGGCTTTCTTATCTCTTCTTGCTATTCTTTGGAACTCTGCATTCAGATGCTTATATCTTTCCTTTTCTCCTTTGCTTTTGCTCTCTCTTTTCACAGCTATTTGTAAGGCCTCCCCAGACAGCCATTTTGCTTTTTTGCATTTCTTTTCCATGGGGATGGTCTTGATCCCTGTCTCCTGTACAATGTCATGAACCTCATTCCATAGTTCATCAGGCACTCTATCTATCAGATCTAGGCCCTTAAATCTATTTCTCACTTTCCACTGTATAATCCATAAGGGATTTGATTTAGGTCATACCTGAATGGATCTAGTGGATTTCCCTGCTTTCTTCAATTTCAGTCTGAATTTGGTAATAAGGAGTTCATGATCTGAGCCACAGTCAGCTCCCCGTCTAGTTTTTGTTGACTGTATAGAGCTTCTCCATCTTTGGCTGCAAAGAATATATATCAATCTGATTTTGGTGTTGACCATCTGGTGATGTCCATGTGGTGAGTCTTCTCTTGTGTTGTTTGGAAGAGGGTGTTTGCTTTGACCAGTGCATTTTCTTGGCAAAACTTATTAGTCTTTGCCCTGCTTCAGTCCATATTATTAAGCCAAATTCGCACTGTAATCCTTGTGTTTTCTTCCTAATTTGCATTCCAGTCCCCTATAATGAAAAGGACATCTCTTTTGGGGTGTTAGTTCTAAAGGTCTTGTAATCTTCATAAAACTGTTCAACTTCAGCTTCTTCAGCGTTACTGGTAGGGACATAGACTTGGATTACTGTGATATTGAATGGTTTGCCTTGGCATGAACATTAGATCATTCTGTTGTTTTTGAGATTGCATCCAAGTACTGCATTTTTGGACTCTTTCATTGAACATGATGGCTACTCCATTTCTTCTGAGGGATTCCTGCCCGCAGTAACAGATTACAATGGTCATCGGAGTTAAATTCACCCATTCCAGTCCATTTTAGTTCGCTGATTCCTAGAATGTCGACGTTCACTCTTGCCATCTCCTGTTTGACCACTTCCAATTTGCCTTGATTCATGGACCTTGACATGCCAGGTTCCCATGCAATATTGCTCTTTACAGCATCGGACCTTGCTTCTATCACCAGTCATATCCAAACTGGGGTATTGTTTTC
>NW_017206000.1:0-5056 GCF_001704415.2 Capra hircus
GGTTGGTATATAGAAAAACAAGTAGTAGACCTGGTATTAGCAACATTAGATCTTTGAGTTAAGTACCTTCTTTTGTTATATCCCACTGCACCTTTGTTCTATAGAGATGTAACTTTAATGCTTTAAGGAGATGCAGATTAAAAAAAAAAAAAAAACTTCAGGGGAAACAAAATTATCATTCATTAAGGAAGAGAGCCAAAAAGTGTTAACAAGCCTCTTGGCCAAAAGATAATGTAAATCACCTGAGACCTTTTGTATACAAAATGATATACGGAAAGAATCTGGGTTGCGAACGCTACATAATTTTGTGTTACCCAATGATCTCCGTGTTTTATCAAAAGTATAAAAGGCCTTCTGAACAATAAAGGATGGGGGCCAGTTTCTCGAACTAGTCTCTCGCCTGGTTTCTTGGGACTCTGGCTCCCCCCATGTCTCTCTCTCTCTCTTCTTCTCTCCCCTTCCCTCTCTCTGCTCTTTACTTTAACTTCAGGCTGAATCTCCATCTGGGGCGCGGAGGCTCGCCAGGTCTACTTACTTGCCCGGCTGTTAAGACCCGCACGAAAGGGAGCTTAAGGCGAGGCACCCTTAGATATTCAAGCGGCGCCGGTGGCCCAACGTAGATGGTGCAAATTCCTTGTCTGGAATTTTTATTGCCTTCCACGTAAACAAGCTATTCAGCCCCTCTTCCTCCACTTAATCTTCTTACTACACTATAGTTTCTTAATCTAATCTTACATTAATAAACAAACAAGTCTTTCCAAGCCAACGCTGTCTACCCTTCGAATTACCTGGATCCACTGGGGTGGACCCGCAGGCACCGAATCCACACAAGGTCTTAGGCCCTGGCATCGACGGGAGAGGAACCCGAGAGGGCCCTGAGTAACTCGCATGGGGACTGGTCTTTCCTGAGGCCACCAGAGCGGGTCTCTGAGGTCCCTGTCGTAAGTCGAGAGCACCTGACGCAACTCGAGAAAATCCAGGAGGTTCTCCCCTCCAGGCGAGATGAGGCCCATTTCTGCAGAGGCGACTCGAGGCTTATCACACCTGACCTCTGGAACTTCCAAAGGGTCCTTCACACCCTTGCTGCAACTCAAGAAGTTCCCGACATACGCCGTCTCCATTCGAGAGGAAGCACGAGAGTCCCGCCCACATCCAGAGGAGCCCCTTTTCCGCCTCCTAGCTCGAGAGGAGGTATCATTTCCCTCGTGGTCGGGAAAGAATTCCCGCGTTTCCCTCGCATCTCAAGAGGAGGCGCTCTCCACAGGAAAGGCGAGAGGAACTCCAGGGTCGTGCCACATTCCCAGAGTCCCCAGATGTGTCAGTCCATTCCAGGGAAACCTGTTTTCCCTGCACTGCCTCGACTTTCAAGCCGAGGATCGACTCACACCACGGTGGCACGTGGGACGGCCGTGTGGGAAAGCCTCTTGGGAAAGCCTCGTGGGAAAGCCTAGAGGGAAAGCCCCTGATCCCTTGATCCCCGCGAAGGGAAGCGTGACACTGCTGCTACAGCTCGGAGGAATGCGCACGTGCATGCCCCCACTCGAGACGAGGACTGACTCCCCTGGGGAGACTCCAGGAGTACCCCAAGATCCACGTCAGCACTGGAGACGAATCCTCAGGTACTGGCACCGACTCCACACAAGATCTTAGGCCCGGCATCGACGGGAGAGGAATCCCGCGAGGCCTGCGAGCTACTCGCATGGGGACTGGCCTTTCCTGAGGCCACCGGAGCGGGTCCCTGAGGTCCCCATCGTAAGTCGAGAGCACCTGCCCCAACTTGAGAACATCCAGGAGGTTCTCCCCTCCAGGCGAGATGAGGCCCATTTCCGCTGAGGTGTCTCGAGGCTAATCACACCTAACCTCTGGAATTTCCAAAGGGTCCTTCACACCCTTGCTGCAACTCAAGAAGATCCCCGACATACCCGTCTCCACTCGAGAGGAAGCACGAGAGTCCCGCCCACATCCAGAGGAGCCCCGTTTCCGCCTCCTTGCTCGAGAGGAGGGATCCTTTCCCTGCGTGGTCGGGAAAGAATTCCCGGCGATTCCGTCGCATCTCAAGAGGAGGCGCTCTCCACAGGAAAGGCGAGAGGAACTCCAGGGTGGTGGCCACCATTCCCAGAGTCCCCAGATGCCTCAGTCCATTCCAGGGAAACCAGTTTTCCTGCACTGCCTCGACTTTCAAGCCGAGGATCGACTCACAACACGGTGGCACGTGGGACAGCCCTGTGGGAAAGCCTCAGGGGGAAAGCCTTTTGGGAAAGCCTCGAGGGAATGCCCCAGATCCCTTGTTCCACGCGAAGGGAAGCGTGACACTGCTGCTACAGCTGGGGAGGAAAGCGCATGTACATGCCCCCACTCGAGACGAGGACTGACTCCCATGGGGAGACTCCAGACGTACCCCAAGATCCATGTCAGCACTGGAGAGGAATCCTCAGGTTCCGGCACTGACTCCACACAAGGTCTTAGGCCCCAGCATCGACGGAGAGGAAACCCGAGAGGCCCCCGAGAGCCCACCGAGTAACTCGCATGGGGACTGGCCTTTCCTGAGGCCACCAGAGAGGGTCCCTGAGGTCCCCAACGTAAGTCGAGAGCACCTGCCGCAACTCTCGAGAAAATCCGGGAGGTTCTCCCCTCCAGGCGAGATGAGGCCCATTTCCGCTGAGGCGTCTCGAGGCTAATCACACCTAAACTCTGGAACTTCCAAAGGGTACTTCACACCCATGCTGCAACTCAAGAAGTTCCACGACATACCCGACTCCACTAGAGAGGAAGCACGAGAGTCCCGCCCACATCCAGAGGAGCCCATATCCGCCTCCTAGCTCGAGAGGACGGATCCTTTCCCCGCGTTGTCGGGAAACAATTCCCGGCGTTCCCATCGCATCTCAAGTGGAGGCGCTCTCCACAGGAAAGGCGAGAGGAACTCCAGGGTCTTGCCACATTCCCAGAGTCCCCCAGATGTCTCAGTCCATTCCAGGGAAACCTGTTTTCCCTGCACTGCTCGACTTTCAAGCCGAGGATCCACTCACACCACGGTGACACGTGGGACAGCCCTGTGGGAAAGCGTCGTGGGAAAGCCTCGTGGGAAAGCCCTCGAGGGAAAGCCACAGATCCCTTGATCCACTCGAAGGGAAGCGTGTGCTGCTGGGAGGTCATGTGCATGCCCCACTCGAGACGAGGACTGACTCCCTGGGGAGACTCCAGACGTACCCCAAGATCCATGTCAGCACTGGAGAGGAATCCTCAGGTTCCGGCCCTGACTCCACACAAGGTCTTAGGCCCCCAGCATCGACGGGAGAGGAAACCCGAGAGGCCCCCGAGAGGCCACCGAGTAACTCGCATGGGGACTGGCCTTTCCTGAGGCCACCAGAGAGGGTCCCTGAGGTCCCCCCGACGTAAGTCGAGAGCACCTGCCGCAACTCGGAAAATCCAGGAGGTTCTCCCCTCCAGGCGAGATGAGGCCCATTTCCGCTGAGGCGTCTCCAGGCTAATCACACCTAAACTCTGGAACTTCCAAAGGGTCCTTCACACCATGCTGCAACTCAAGAAGTTCCCCGACATACCCATCTCCACTCGAGAGGAAGCACGAGAGTCCCGCCCACATCCAGAGGAGCCCCGTTTCCACCTCCTAGCTCGAGAGGAGGGATCCTTTCCCTGGATGCTCGGAAAGAATTCCCGACGTTCAGGTCGCATCTCAAGGGGAGGCGCTCTCCACAGGAAAGGCGAGAGGAACTCCAGGGTCGTGCCACCGTTCCCTGAGTACCCCAGATGTCTCAGTCCATTCCAGGAAACCTGTATTCCCTGCACTGCCTTGACTTTCAAGCCGAGGATCGACTCACACCACAGTGGCACGTGGGACAGTCCTGTGGGAAAGCCTCCTGGGAAAGCCTCGAGGGAAAGCCACAGATCCCTTGATCCACGCGAAGGGAAGCGGGACACGCTGCTGCTCAGCTCGGGAGGAAAGCGCACGTGCATGGCCCCACTCGAGACGAAGACTGACACCCCTGGGGAGACTCGAGAAGTACCCCAAGATCCATGTCAGCACTGGAGAGGAATCCTCAGCTTCCGGCACCGACTCCACACAAGGTCTTAGGCCCTGGCATCTACGGGAGAGGAATCCCGCGAGGCCCCAGAGCAACTCGCATGGGGCCTGGCCTTTCCTGAGGGCACCAGAGCGGGTCCCTGAGGTCCCCGTCGTAAGTCGAGGGCACCTGCCGCAACTCGAGAAAATCCAGGAGGTTCTACCCTCCAGGCGAGATGAGGCCCATTTCCGCTGAGGCGTCTCCAGGCTAATCACACCTAACCTATGGAACTTACAAAGGGTCCTTCACGCCCTTGCTGCAACTCAAGAAGCTCCCCCACACACCCGTCTCCACTCGAGAGGAAGCCCGAGAGTCCCGCCCACATCCAGAGGAGCCCCGTTACTGCCTCCTAGCTCGAGAGGAGGGATCCTTTCACTGAGTGGTCGGTCAAGTATCCCGGAGTTCCCATCTCATCTCAAGAGGAGGCGCTCTCCACAGGAAAGGCGAGAGGAACTCCAGATTCGTGCACCCATTCCAGAGGCCCCCAGATGTCTCAGTCCATTCCATGGAAACCTGTTTCTCCTGCACTGCCTCAACTTTCTAGCCTAGGATCGACAAACAACACGGTGGCACGTGGGACAGCCGTTTGGGAAAGTCTCGTGGGAAAGCCTCGTGGAAAAGACTCGTGGGAAAGCCTCGAGGGAAAGCCGCAGATACCTTGATCCACGCGAAGGAAGCGTGACACTGCTGCTACAGCTCGGGAGGAAAGCGCACGTGCATGCCCCACTCGAGATGAGGACTGACTCCCGTGGGAGACTGGAGAAGTACCCAAGATCCTTGTCAGCACTACAAAGGAATCCTCAGGTTCCGGCACCGACTCCACACAAGGTCTTAGGCCCTGGCATCGACGGGAGAGGAACCCCGAGAGGGCCCTGAGTAACTCGCATGGGGACTGGTCTTCCTGAGGCCACCAGAGCGGGTCTCTGAGGTCCTCTGTCGTAAGTCGAGAGCACCTGACGCAACTCGAGAAAATCCAG
>NW_017206001.1:0-5053 GCF_001704415.2 Capra hircus
GATTTTCTCCGAGTTGCGGCAGGTGGCTCTCCACTTACGACGGGGACCTCAGGGACCCGCTCTGGTGGCCTCAGGAAAGGCCAGTCACCATGCGAGTTGCTCGTGGGCCTCTCGGATTCCTCTCCCCTCGATGCCGGGGCCTAAGTCTTGAGTGGAGTCGGTGCCGAAACCTGTGGATTCCTCTCCAGTGCTGACATGGATCTTGGGGTACTTCTGGAGTCTCCCCAGGAGAGTCAGTCCTCGTCTCGAGTGGGGGCATGCACGTGCTCTTTCCTCCGAGCTGTAGCAGCAGTGTCACGCTCCCTTCGCGTGGATCAGGGATCTGTGGCATTCCCCTCGAATCTTTCCCCGAGTTTTCCCACGAGGCTTTCCCACAGGGCTGTCCCACGTGCCACCGTGGTGTGAGTGATCCTCGTTTCAAAGTCGAGGCAGTGCAGGGAAAACAGGTTTCCCTGGAATGGAGTGAGACATCTGGGGGACGCTGGAATGGTGTCACGACCCTGGAGTTCCTCTCGCCTTTCCTGTGGAGAGTGCCTCCACTTGAGATGCGACAGGAACGCCGGGAATTTCTTTCCCGACCACGCAGGAAAGGAACCCGTCTCTCGAGCAAGGAGGCGGAAACGGAGCTCCTCTGGATGTGGGCGGAACTCTCGTGCTTCCTCTCGAGTGGAGACGGGTATGTCGGGGAACTTCTTGAGTTGCAGCAAGGGTGTGAAGGACCCTTTGGAAGTTCCAGAGGTTAGGTGTGACTAGCCTCGAGACGCCTCAGCGGAAATGGGCCTCATCTCGCCTGGAGGGGAGAACCTCCTGGATTTTCTCGAGATGCGGTAGGTGCTGTCGACTTACGACGGCGACCTAAGGGACCCGCTCTGGTGGCCTCATGAAAGGCCATTCCCCATGCGAGTTGCTCGGGGCCTTTCGGGATTCCTCTCCCATCGATACTGGGGCCTAAGACCTTGTGTGGAGTCAGTTCCGGAACCTGAGGATTCCTCTCCAGTGCTGACATGGATCTTGGGGTACTTCTGGAGTCTCCTCAGGGGAGTCAGTCCTCGTCTCGAGTGGGGCATGCACGTGCGCTTTCCTCCCGAGCTGTAGCAGCGGTGTCGTGCTTCCCTTCAAGTGGATCAAGGGATCTGTGGATTTCCCTCGAGGATTTCCCACGAGGCTTTCTCAGGAGGCTTTCCCACGAGGCTTTCCCACAGGGCAGTCCCACGTTCCACCGTGGTGTGAGTCGATCCTCGACTTGAAAGTCGACGCAGTGCAGGGAAAATAGGTTTTCCTGGAATCGACAGAGACATCTGGGGACTCTGGAATGGTGGCATGACCCTGGAGTTCCTCTCGCCTTTCCTGTGGTGAGCGCCTCCTCTTGAGATGCGACGGGAACGCCGGGAATTCTTTCCCGAACACGCAGGGAAATGATCCCTCCTCTCGAGCTAGGAGGCGGAAACGGGGCTCCTCTGGATGTGGGCGGGACTCTCATGCTTCGTCTAGAGTGGAGACGGGTATGTCGGGGAACTTCTTGAGTTGCGGCAAGGGTGTGAAGGACCCGTTGGAAGTTCCAGAGGTTAGGTGTGACTAGCCTCGAGACGCCTCAGCGGAAATGGGCCTCATCTCGCCTGGAGGAGAGAACCTCCTGGATTTTCTCGAGTTGCGGCAGGTGCTCTCGACTTACGACGGGGACCTCAGGGACCCGCTCTGGTGGCCTCAGGAAAGGCCAGTCCCCATGCGAGTTGCTCGGGGCCTCTCGGGATTCCTCTCCCATCGATGCTGGGGTCTAAGACCTTGTTTGGAGTCAGTTCCGGAACCTGAGGATTCCTCTCCAGTGCTGACATGGATCTTGGGGGTACTTCTGGAGTCTCCCCAGGGGAGTCAGTCCTCTACTCGAGTGGGGGCATCCACGTGCGCTTTCACCCCGAGCTGTAGCAGCGGTGTCCCGCTTCCCTTCGCGTGGATCAAGGGATCCGTGGCTTTCCATCGAGGCTTTCCACGAGGCTTTCCCACGAGTCTTAACCACAGGGCTGTCCACGTGTCATCGTGCTGTGGGTCGATCCTCGGCTTGAAATTCGAGGCAGTGCAGGGAAAAACAGGTTTCCCTGGAATGGACCTAGACATCTGGGGGACTCTGGGAATGGTGGCACGACCCTGGAGTTCCTCTCGCCTTTCCTGTGGAGCCCACCTCCTCTTGAGATGCGAGGGAGAACGCCGGGAATTCTTTCCCGAACACGCAGGGAAAGGATCCCTCCTCTCAAGCTATGAGGCGGAAACGGGCCCCTCTGGATGTTACGGTACTCTCGTGCTTCCTCTTGAGTGGAGACCGGTATGTCGGGGAACTTCTTGAGTTGCAGCAAGGGTGTGAAAGAACCTTTGGAGTTCCAGAGGTTAGGTGTGATTAGCCTCGAGACGCCTCAGCAGAAATGGGCCTCATCACACCTGGAGGGGAGAACCTCCTGGATTTTCTCGAGTTGCGGCAGGTGCTCTCGAATTACGACGGGACCTCAGGGACCCGCTCTGGTGGCCTCAGGAAAGGCCAGTCCCCATGCGAGTTGCTCTGGGGCCTCTCGGGATTCCTCTCCGTCGATGAAGGGGCCTAAGACCTTTTGTGGAGTCGTTGTCCGGAACGTGAGGATTCCTCTCCAGTGCTGACATGGATCTTGAAGTACTTCTGGAGTCTCCCCAGGGGAGTCGGTCCTCGTCTCGAGTGGGGGGCAGGCACTGTGCGCTTTCCTCCCGAGCTGTAGCAGCAGTGTCACGCTTCCCTTCGCGTGGATCAAGGGATCTGTGGCTTTCCCACGAGGCTTTCCCACAGGGCTGTCCCACGTGCCACCGTGGTTGTGAGTCGATCCTCGGCTTGAAAGTCGAGGCAGTGCAGGGAAAACAGGTTTCCCTGGAATGGACGGAGACATCTGGGGGACTCTGGGAATGGTGGTACGACTCTGAAGTTCCTCTCGCCTTTCCTGTGGAAAGCGACTCCTCTTGAGATGCGACGGGAACGCCGGGAATTCTGTCCCGACCACGCAGGGAAAGGATCCCTCCTCTCGAGCTAGGAGGCGGAAGCGGGACTGCTCTGGATGTGGGTGGGCCTCTCGTGCTTCCTCTCGAGTGGAGACGGGTATGTCGAGGAACTTCTTGAGTTGCAGCAAGGGTGTTAAGGACCCTTTGGAAGTTCCAGAGTTAGGTGTGATTAGCCTCGAGACGCCTCAGGGGAAATGGGCCTCATCTCGCCTGAAGGGGAGAACCTCCTGGATTTTCTCGAGTTGCGGCAGGTACTGTGACTTAAGACGGGACCTCAGGGACCGCCTGGTGGCCTCAGGAAATGCCAGTCCCCATGGAGTTGCTCGGGGGCCTCTCGGGATTCCTCTCCCGTCGATGCCGGGGCCTAAGACCTTGTGTGGAGTCGATGCCGGAACCTGAGGATTCCTCTCCAGCCCTGACATGGATCTTGGGGGTACTTCTGGAGTCTCCCCAGGGAAGTCAGTCCTCGTCTCGAGTGGGGCATACTCGTGCGCTTTCCTCCCGAGCTGGAGCAGCTGTGTCGCGCTTCCCTTCGTGTGGATCAAGGGATCTGTGGCTTTCCCTCGAGGCTTTCCCACGAGGCTTTCCCACGAGGCTTTCCCACAGGGCTGTCCCACGTGCCACCGTGGTTTGAGTCGATCCTCGCTTGAAAGTCGAACAGTGCAGGGAAAACAGGTTTCCCTGGAATGGACTGAGACATGTGGGGGATTCTGGGAATGGTGGCACCCCTGGAGTTCCTCTCGCCTTTCCTGTGGAGAGCGCCTCCTCTTGAAATGCGACGGGAACGCCGGGAATTCTTTCCCGACCACGCAGGGAAAGGATCCCTCCTCTGGAACTATCAGGCGGAAACGGGGCTCCTCTGGATGTGGGCGGGACTCTCGTGCTTCCTCTCGAGTGGAGTCAGGTATGTTGGGGAACTTCTTGAGTTGCAACAAGGGTGTGAAGGACCCTTTGGAAGTTCCAGAGTTTAGGTGTGATTAGCCTCGAGACGCCTCAGCGGAAATGGCCTCATCTCGCCTGGAGGGGAGAACCTCCTGGATTTTCTCGAGTTGCGGCAGGTGCTCTCGACTTGAGACGTTGTCCTCAGGGACCCGCTCTGGAGGCCTCTGGAAATGCCAGTCCCCATGGGAGTTGCTCGGGGACCTCTCGGGATCCCTCTCCCGTCGATGCCGGGGCCTAAGACATTGTGTGGAGTCGGTTCCGTAACCTGAGGATTCCTCTCCAGTGCTGAAAAGGATCTTGGGGAACTTCTGGACTCTCCCAGTGGAGTCAGTCCTCGTCTCGAGTGGGGGCATACAAGTGCGCTTTACTCTCGAGCTGTAGCAGCATTGTAACGCTTCCCTTCGCGTGGATCAAGGGATCTGTGGCTTTCCCTCGAGGCTTTCCCACGAGGCTTTCCACGAGCTTTCCACAGGGCTGTCCCACGTGGCAACGTGGTGTGAGTCGATCCTCTGCTTGAAAGTCGAAACAGTGCAGGGAAAACAGGTTTCCCTGGAAATGGACTGAGATATCTGGAGGACTCTGGAATGGTGGCACAACCCTGGAGTTCCTCACGCCTTTCCTGTGGAGAGTGCCTCCTCTTGAGATGCGACAGGAACCGCCGGAATTCTTTCCCGACCACGCAGGGAAAGGAACCCGTCTCTCGAGCAAGGAGGCGAAACGGGTCTCCTCTGGATGTGGGCGGGACTTCGTGCTTCATCCTGAGTGGAGTCGGTATGCGGGGAACTTCTTGAGTTGTAGCAAGGGTGTGAAGGACCCTTTGGAAGTTCCAGAAGTTAGGTGTGATTAGCCTCTAGACGCCTCAGCGGAAATGGGCCTCATCTCCCCTGGAGGGGAGAACCTCCTGGATTTTCTCGAGTTGTGGCAGGTGCTCTCAACTTACGACGGGGACCTCAGGGACCTGCTCTGGTGGCCTCAGGAAAGGCCAATCCCATGCGAGTTGCTCAGGGGCCTCTCGGGATTCCTCTCCCGTCGATGCCGGGGGCTTAAGACCATGTGTGGAATCGGTGTCGGAACCTGAGATTACTCTCCAGTGCTGACA
>NW_017206002.1:0-5052 GCF_001704415.2 Capra hircus
CCGAACACGCAGGGAAAGGATCCCTTCTCTCGAGATAGGAGGCAGAATCGGGCCTCCTCCAGATGTGGGCAGGACGCTCGTGCTTCCTCTCGAGTGGAGACGGGTATGTCGGGGAACTTCTTGAGTTGCAGCAAGGGTGTGAAGGACCTTTGAAGTTCCAGATGTTAGTGTGTGATTAGCATCCAGACGCCTCAGCGGAAAATGGCCTCATCTCGCCTGGAGGGGAGAACCTCCTGGATTTTCTCCAGTTGCGGCAGGTGCTCTCGACTTACGACGGGGACCTCAGGGACCCGCTCTGGTGGCCTCAGGAAAGGCCAGTCCCCATGCGAGTTGCGCGGGGCCTCTCGGGATTCCACTCCGTCGATGCCCGGGCCTAAGACCTTGTGTGGAGTCCGTGCCGGAACCTGAGGATTCCTCTCCAGTGCTGACATGGATCTTGGGGTACTTCTCGAGTCTCCCCAGGGGAGTCAGTCCTCGTCTCGAGTGGGGGCATGCACATGCGCTTTCCCCCGAGCTGTAACAGCAGTGTCACGCTTCCATAGGCGTGGATCAAGGGATCTGTGGCTTTCGCTTGAGGCTTTCCCACGAGGATTTCCCAAGAGGCTTTCCCACAGGGCTGTCCACGTGCCACCGTGGTGTGAGTCGATCCTCGGCTTGAACGTCGAGGCAGTGCAGGGAAAACAGGTTTCGCTGGAATGGTTTGAGATATCTGGGGGACTCTGGAATGCTGGCACGACCCTGAGTTCCTCTCGCCCTTCCTATGGAGAGCGCCTCCTCTTGAGATGCGACGGAAATGCCGGGAATTCTTTCCCGACCACGCAGGGAAAGGATCCCTCCTCTGGAGCTAGGAGGCGGAAACGGAGCTCCTCTGGATGTGGGCGGGACTCTCGTGCTTCCTCTCGAGTGGAGACGTGTATTTCAGGGAACTTCTTGAGTTGCAGCATGGTTGTGAAGGACCCTTTGGAAGTTCCAGAGGTTAGGTGTGATTAGCCTCGGACGCCTCAGCGGAAATGGGCCTCATCTCGCCTGGAGGGGAGAGACTCCTGGATTTTCTCGAGTTGTGTCAGGTGCTCTTGACTATCGACGGGGACCTCAGGGACGCGCTCTGGTGGCCTCAGGAAAGGCCAGGCCCCAAACGAGTTCCTCGGGGGCCTCTCTGGATTCCTCTCCGTCGATGCCGGTTCCTAAGATCTTGTGTGGATTCGGTGTCGGAACCTGAGGATTCCTCTCCAGTGCTGACATGGATCTTTGGGTACTTCTGGAGTCTCCCCAGGGTAGTCAGTCCTTTTCTCGAGGGGAGATGCACGTGCGCTTTCCTCCCGAGCTGTCGCAGCAGTGTCGCGCTTCCCTTCGCGTGGATCAAGGGATCTGTGGCTTTCCCATGAGGCTTTCCCACAGGGCTGTCCCACGTGCCACCGTGGTGTGAGTCGATCCTTGGCTTGAAAGTCAAGGCAATGCAGGGAAAACAGGTTTCCCTGGAATGGACTGAGACATCTGGGGGACTCTGGGAATGGTAGCAGGACCCTGGAGTTCCTCTCGCCTTTCCTTTGGAGAGCGCCTCCTCTTGAGATGCGACGGGAACGCCGGGAATTCTTTCCCGAACATGCAGGGAAAGGATCCCTCCTCTCGAGCTAGGAGGCGGAAACGGGGCTCCTCTGGATGTGGGCGGAACTCTCGTGCTTCCACTCGAGAGGAGACGGGTATGTCGGGGAACTTCTTGAGTTGTAGCAAGGGTGTGAAGGACACTTTGGAAGTTCCAGATGATAGATGTGATTAGCCTCGAGACGCCTCAGCGGAAATGGGCCTCATCTAGCCTGGAGGAGAGAACCTCCTGGATTTTCTCGAGTTGCGGCTGGTGCTCTCGACTTTCCACGGGGACCTCAGGGACCCGCTCTGGTGGCCTCAGGAAAGGCCAGTCCCCATGCGAGTTGCTCGGGGGCCTCTCGGGATTCCCCTCCCGTCGATTGCCGGGGCTTAAGATCTTCTGTGGTGTCGGGTGCCAGAACCTGAGGATTCCTCTCCAGTGGTGACATGGATCTTGGGGTACTTCTGGAGTCTCCCCAGGGGAGTCAGTGCTCGTCTCAAGTTGGGGCTTGCACGTGCGCTTTCCTTCCGAGCCTTAGCAGCAGTGTCACGCTTCCCTTCGCGTGGATCAAGGGATCTGTGGCTTTCCCTCGAGGCCTTTCCCACGAGGCTTTCCCACAGGGCTGTCCCATGTGCCACCGTGGTGTGAGTCGATCCTCGGGTTTAAAGTCCAGGCAGTGCAGGGAAAACAGGTTTTCCCTGGAATGGACTGAGACATCTGGGGGACTCTGGGAATGCTGGCACGACCCTGGAGTTTCTCTCGCCTTTCCTGTGGAGAGCACCTCCTCTTGAGGTGCGACGGGGAACACCGGGAATTCTTTCCCGACCATGCACGGAAAGGATCCACTCTCTCGAGCTCGGAGGCGGAAACGGGGCACCTCTGGATGTGGGCGGGACTCTCGTGCTTCCTCTCGAGTGGAGACGGGTATGTCGGGAAACTTCTTGAGTTGCAGCAAGGGTGTGAAGGACCCTTTGGAAGTTCCAGAAGTTAGGTGTGATAAGCCTCGAGACGCATCAGCGGAAATGGGCCTCATCTCGCCTGGAGGGGAGAACCTCCTGGATTTTCTCGAGTTGCGGCAGGTGCTCTCGACTTACGACGGGGACCTCAGGGGACCCGCTATGGTGGCCTCAGGAAAGGACAGTCCCCATGCGAGTTGCTCTGGGGCCTCTCGGGATTCCTCTCCCATCGATGTCGGGGCCTAAGATCTTGTGTGGAGTCGGTGCCGGAACCTGAGGATTCCTCTCCAGTGCTGAAAAGGATCTTGGGGTACTTATGGAGTCTCCCCAGGGGAGTCAGTCCTTCGTCTCGAGTGGGGGCATGCACGTGCGCTTTCCTCCCGAGCTGTAGCAGCAGTGTTGCGCTTCCTTTCCCGTGGATCAAGGGATCAGGGGCTTTCCCTCGAGGCTTTCCAGGAGGCTTTCCCACGTGGCTTTCCCTCAGGGCTGTCCCACGTGCCACCGTGGTGTGAGTCGATCCTCGGCTTTAAAGTCCAGGCAGTGCAGGGAAAACAGGTTTCCCTGGAATGGACTGAGACATCTGGGGGACTCTGGGAATGGTTGCATGACCTGGAGTTCCTCTCGCCTTTCCTGTGGAGAACGCCTAATCTTGAGATGCGCCGGGAACACCGGGAATTCTTTCCCGATGACTGAGGGAAAGGATACCTCCTCTCGAGCTAGGAGGCGGAAACAGTGCTCCTCTGAATGTGGGCGGGACTCTCGTGCTTCCTTTCGAGTGGAGATGTGTTTTTTGGGGAACTTCTTAAGTTGCAGCAAGGCTGTGAAGGACCCTTTGGAAGTTCCAGAGGTTAGGTGTGATTAGCCTCCAGACGCCTCAGCGGTAATGGGCCTCATCTCGCCTGGAGGGGAGAACCTCCTGGATTTTCCAGAGTTGCGGCAGGTGCTCTCCACTTACGATGGGGACCCCAGGGACCCGCTCTGTTGGCCTCAAGAAAGTCCAGTTCCCATGCGAGTTGCTTGGGGGCCCTCGGGATTCCTCTCCTGTCGATCCTGGGGCATAAGACCTTGTGTGGAGTCTGTGCCGGACCCTGAGGATTGCTCTCCAGTCCCGACATGGATCTTGGGGTAATTCTGGTGTCACCCGAGGGGCGTCAGTCCTCGTCTCGAGTGGGGGCCTGCATGTGGGCTTTCCTCTCGAGCTGTAGCAGCAGTGTCACTCTTCCCTTCGCGTGGATCAAGGGAGCTGTGGCTTTTCGCTCGAGGCTTTTCCCACGAGGCTTTCCCACGAGGCTTTCCCACAGGGCTGTCCCACGTGCCACCGAGGTGTGAGTCGATCTTCGACTTGAAAGTCGACGCAGTGCAAGGAAACCAGGTTTCCTGGAATGGACTGAGACATCTGGGGGACTCTGGAAATGGTGGCACGACCCTGGAGTTCCTCTCGCCTTTTACTTGGAGAGCGCCTCCTCTTGAGATGGTTTGGGAACGCCGGGAATTCTTTCCCGACCACGCAGGGAACGGATCCCTCCTCTCGAGCTAGGAGGCGGAACCGTGGCTCCTCTGGATGTGGCAGGTCTCTCGTGCTTCCTCTCGAGTGGAGACGGGTATGTCGCGGAAACTTCTAGAGTTTTCGTCAAGGATGAGAAGGACCCTTTGGAAGTTACAGAGGTTAGGTGTGATTAGCCTCGAACTCCTGAGCGGAAATGGGCCTCATCTCGCCTGGAGGGGAGAACCTCCTGGATTTTCTCGAGTTGCGGCAGGTGCTCTCTTCTTATGACGGGGACCTCAGGGACCCGCACTGGTGGCCTCAGGAAAGGCCAGTCCCCATGCGACTTGCTCGGGGGGCGTCTCGGGATTCCTCTCCCGTCGATGCCGGGGCCTAAGACCTTGTGTGGAGTCGGTGACGGAACCTGAGGATTCCTCTCCAGTGCAGACATGGATCTTGGGGTACTTCTGGAGTCTCCCCAGGGGAGTCAGACCTCTTCACGAGTGGGGACATGCACGTGCGCTTTCCTCCCGAGATGTAGCAGCAGTGTCACGCTTCCCTTCGCGTGGTTCAAGGGATCTGTGGCTTTCCCTCGAGGCTTTAGCACGAAGCTTTCCCACGAGGTTTTTCCCACAGGGCTGTCCACGTGCCACCCTTTTTTGAGTGCATCCTCGACTTGAAAGTCGAGACAGTGCAGGGAAAACAGGTTTCCCTGGAATGGACCGAGTCATCTGGGGGACTCTGTGAATGGTGACACGACCAGGGAGTTCCTCTCGCCTTTCCTGTGGAGAGCGCCTCCTCTTGAGGTGCGACGGGAATGCTGGAATTCTTTCCCGAACTCGCATGGAAAGGATCCCTCCTCTCGAGCTAGGAGGCGGAATAGGGGCTCCTCTGGATGTGGGCGGGACTCTCGTGCTTCCTCTCTTGTGGAGACGGGTATGTCGGGGAACTTCTTTGAGTTGCAGCAAGGGTGTGAAGGACCCTTTGGAAGTTCCAGAGGTTAGGTGTGATTAGCCTCGAGATGCCTC
>NW_017206003.1:0-5052 GCF_001704415.2 Capra hircus
GTCGCCAGATGGTGGTATCGCCTTTTTTCGCTGCTTTCTGCGTGGTCGGGAAAGAATTCCCGGTGTTCCCGTCGAATCTCAAGAGGAGGCGCTCTCCACAGGAAAGGCGAGAGGAACTCCAGGGTCGTGCCACCATTCCAGAATCCCCCAGATATCTCAGTCCATTACAGGGAAAACCTGTTTTCCCTGCACTGCGTCGATTTTTCAAGCCGAGGATCGACTCACACAACGGTGGCACGTGGGACAGCCCTGTGGGAAAGCCTCATGGGAAAGCCTCCTGGGATAGCCTCGAGGGAAAGTCACATATCCCTTGATGCACGCGAAGGGAAGCGTGACACTGCTGCTACAGCTCTTGAGGAAAGCGCACTTTGCATGCCCCCCTCGAGACGAGGACTGACTCCCCTGGGGAGACTCCAGAAGTACCCCAAGATCCATGTCAGCACTGGAGAGGAATCCTCAGGTTCCGGCACCGACTCCACACGAGGTCTTAGGCCCCGGCATCGACGGGAGAGGAATCCCGAGAGGCTCCCGAGCAACTCGCATGGCGACTGGCCTGTCCCGAGGCCACCAGAGCCTGTCCCTTAGGTTCCCGTCGTAAGTCGAGAGCACCTGCCGCAACTCGAGAAAATCCAGGAGGTTCTCCCCTCCAGGCGAGATGAGGCCCATTTCCGCTGAGGCGTCTTGAGGCTAATCACATCTAACCTCTGGAACTTCCAAAGGTCCTTCATACCCTTGCTGCAACTCAAGAAGTTCCCTGACATACCCGTCTCCACTCGAGAGGAAGCACGAGAGTCCCGCCCACATCCAGAGGAGCCCCGTTTCCGCCTCCTAGCTCGAGAGGAGGGATCCTTTCCCGGCGTGTTCGGGATAGAATTCCCGGCATTCCCGTCGCAAGTCAAGAGGAGGCGCTCTCCACAGGAAAGGCGAGAGGAACTCCAGGGTCGTGCCACATTCGCAGAGTCCCCCAGATGTCTCAGTCCATTCCAGGGAAACCTGTTTTCCCTAGACTGTCCTCGACTTTCAAGCCGTGGATCGACTCACACCACGGTGGCACGGGGTCCTGTGGGACAGCTCCTGTGGGAAAGCCTCGTGGGAAAGCCCTCGAGGGAAAGCACCTGATGCCTTGATCCACGCCGAAGGGAAGCGTGACACTGCTGCTACAGCTCGGGAGGAAAGAGCACGTGCACGCCCCCCACTCGAGACGAGGACTGAGTCCCCTGGGGAGACTCCAGAAGTACCCCAAGATCCATGTCAGCACTGGAGAGGAACCCTCAGGTTCTGACACCAACCCCACACATGGTCTTACTGCCCCGGCATCGACGGGAGAGGAATCCGAGAGGCCCCTGAGCAACTCGCATGGGGATTGGCCTTTCCTGAGGCCACCAGAGGCAGGTCCCTGAGGTCCCGTCGTAAGTGGAGAGCACCTGCCGCAACTCGAGAAAATCCAGGAGGTTCTCCCCTCCAGGCGAGATGAGGCCCATTTCCGCTGAGGCGTCTCGAGGCTAATCACAACCTAACATCTGGAACTTCCAAAGGGTCCTTCACACCCTTGCTGGCAACTCAAGAAGTTCCCCGACATACCCGTCTCCACTCGAGAGGAAGCACCGAGAGTCCCGCGCACATCCAGAGGAGCCCCGTTTCTGCCTCCTAGCTCGAGAGGAGGGATCCTTTCCCTGCGTGGTCGGGAAAGAATTCCCGGTGTTCCCGTCGAATCTCAAGAGGAGGCGCTCTCCACAGGAAAGGCGAGAGGAACTCCAGGGTCGTGCCACCATTCCCAGAGTCCCCCAGATGCTCAGTCCATAACAGGGAAACCAGTTTCCCAGCACTGCCTCGACTTTCAAGCCAAGGACGACTCACAACACGGTGGCACGTGAGACAGCCCAGTGGGTAAACGTCCGTGGGAAAGCCTCGTGGCAAAGCCTCGTGAGAAAGCCTCCACGGAAAGCCACAGATTCCTGGATCCACGCGAAGGGAAGGGTGACACTGATGCTACAGCTCTGGAGGAAATTGCACGTGCATGCATCCACTAGAGACGAGGACTGACTCACCTGGGAGACTCCAGAAGTACCCCAAGGTCCATGTAAGCACTGGAGAGGTTTTCTCAGGTTCCGGCACCGACTCCACACAAGGTATAAGGCGCCGGCATCGACGGGAGAGGAATCCCGAGAGGCCCCCGAGCAACTCGCATGGTGACTGGCCTTTCCTGAGGCCACCAGAGCGGGTCCCTGAGGACCCCGTCTTAAGTCCACAGCACCTGCCGCAACTCGAGAAAATTCAGGAGGTTCTCCCCTTCAGGCGACATGAGGCCCATTTGTGCTGAGGCGTCTCGAGACTAATCACACCTAACCTCTGGAACTTCCTAAGTGTCTTTCACACCCTTGCTGCAACTCAAGAAGTTCCTCGACATACCCGTTTCCCCTCGAGAGGAAGCACGAGAGTCCCGCCCACATCCAGAGGAGCCCCGTTTCCGCCTCATAGTTCCAGAGGAGGGATCCTTTCCATACGTGGTCGGGTAAGTATTCCTGGCGTTCCCGTCGCATCTCAAGAGGAGGCGCTCTCCACAGGAAAGGCGAGAGGAACTCCAGGGTCGTGCCACCATTCCCAGAGTCCCCCAGATGCTCAGTCCAAGCCAGGGAAACCAGTTTTCCCTGCACTGCCTCGACTTTCAAGCCGAGGATCGACTCATACAATGGTGGCACGTGAGACAGCCCTGTGGGAAAGCCTCGTGGGAAAGCCTCATGGGAAAGCCTCGAGGTAAACCCTGAACCCCTGATCCACAAGAAGGGAAGCGTGACACTCCTGCTACAGCTCGGGAGCGCACGTGCATGCCCCACTCGAGACGAGGACTGACTCCCCTGGGAGACTCCAGAAGTACCCCAAGATCCATGTCAGCACTGGAGAGGAATCCTCAGGTTCCAGCACCGACTCCCACACAAGATCTTAGGCCCCGGCATCGAGGGAAGAGGAATCCCGAGAGGCCCCGAGCAACTCCCATGGGGACTGGCCTTTCATGAGGCCACCAGCGCGGGTCCATCAGGTTCCCTTCGTAAGTCGAGAGCACCTGCCGCAACTTGAGAAAATTCAGGAGGTTCTCCCCTCCAGGTGAGATGAGGCCCATTTCCGCTGAGGCGTCTCGAGGCTAATCACACCTAAGCTCTGGAACTTCCAAAGGGTCCTTCACACCCTTGCTGCAACTCAAGAAGTTCCCCAAACATACCCGTCTCCACTCGAGAGGAAGCACGAGAGTCCCGCCCACATCCAGAGGAGCCCCGTTTCCGCCTCCTAGCTCCAGAGGTGGGATCCTTTCGCTGCGTGGTCGGGAAAGAATTCCCGGCGTTCCCGTCGCATCTCAAGAGGAGGCGCTCTCCACAGGAAAGGCGAGAGTAACTCCAGGGTCATGCTACCATTCCCAGAGTCCCCCAGATGTCTCAGTCCATTCCAGGGAAACCTGTTTTCCCTGCACTGCCTCGACTTTCAAGCGAGGATCGACTCACATCACGGTGGCACGTGGGACAGCCCTGTGGGGAAAAGCCTCGTGGGAAAGCCTCGAGGGAAAGCCGCAGATCCCTTGATCCACGCGAAGGGAAGCGTGACACTGCTGCTACAGCTCGGAGTAATGCGCACGTGCATGCCCCCACTCGAGACGAGGACTGCCTCCCCTGGGGAGACTCCAGAAGTAGCCAAGATCCATGTCCAGCACTGGAGAGGAATCCTCACGTTCCGGCACCGCTCCAAGCAAGGTCTTAGGCTCCGCATCGACGGGAGAGGAATCCGAGGAGGCCCCCGAGCAACTCGCATGGGGACTGGCCTTTCTTGAGGCCACCAGAGCGGGTCCCTGAGGTCCCTGTCGTAAGTCGAGAGCACCTGCGCAACTCGAGAAAATGCAGGAGGTTCTACCCTAGAGGCAAGATGAGGCCCATTTCCGCTGAGGCATCTGGAGGCTAATCACATCTAACCTCTGGAACTTCCAAAGGGTCCTTCACACCCTTGCTGCAACTCATGAAGTTCCTCGACATTCCCGTCTCCACTCGAGAAGCACGAGAGTCTGCCCACATCCAGAGGAGACCCGTTTTCGCCTCCTAAGCTCCAGAGGAGGGATCCTTTCCCTGCGTGTTGGGAAAGAATTCCCCGCGTTCCCGTCGCATCTCAATAGGAGGCGCTCTCCACAGAAAGGCGAGAGGAACTCCAGGGTCGTGCCACCATTCCCAGAGTCCCCCAGATATCTCAGTCCATTCCAGGGAAACCTGTTTTCCCTGCACTGCCTCGACTTTCAAGCCGAGGATCCCACTCACACCACGGTGGCACGTGGGACAGCCCTGTGGGAAAGCCTCGTGGGAAAGCCACATATCCCTTGATCCACGCCGAAGGGAAGCGTGACACTGCTGCTACAGCTCGGGAGGAAAGCGCTCGTGCATGCCCCAATCGAGACGAGGACTGACTCCCCTGGGGAGACTCCAGAAGTACCCTAAGATCCATGTGGGCACTGGAGAGGAATCCTCAGGTTCCGGAACCGACTCCTCACAAGGTCTTACGCCCCGGCATTGAGGGGAGAGGAATCCCGAGAGGCCGCGAGCAACTCGCATGGGGACTGGCCTTTCCTGAGGCCACCAGAGCGGGTCCCTGAGGTCCCCGTCGTAAGTCGAGAGCAGCTGCCGCAACTCGAAAAATCCAGGAGGTTCTCCCCTCCAGGCGAGATGAGGCCATTTCCGCTGAGGCGTCTTGAGGCTAAACACATCTAACATCTGGAACTTCCAAAAGGGTCCTTCACACCCTTGCTGCAACTCAAGAAGTTCCCCGACATACCCGTCTCCACTCGAAAGGAAGCACGAAGAGTCCCGGGCACATCCAGAGGAGCCGCCGTTTCTGGCCTCTAGCTCGAGAGGAGGGATCCTTTCCCTGCGTGGTCGGGAAAGAATTCCGGTGTTCCCGTCGAATCTCAAGAGGAGGCGCTCTCCACAGGAAAGGCGAGAGGAACTCCAGGGTCGTGCCACCATTCCCAGAATCCCCCAGATATCTCAGTCCATTCCAGGGAAACCTGTTTTCCCTGCACTG
>NW_017206004.1:0-5052 GCF_001704415.2 Capra hircus
TGGTGTGAGTCGATCCTCGGCTTGAACGTCGAGGCAGTGCAGGGAAAAACAGTTTCTTCTGGAATGGACTTTAGACATCTGGGGGACTCTTGGAATGCTGGCAAGCGCCCTGGAGTTCCTCTCTCTTTCCTGTGGAGAGCGCCTCCTCTTGAGATGCGGACGGGAAGGCCGGGAATTCTTTCCCGACGACGAAAGGGAAAGGATCCCTCTTCTCGAGCTACGAGGCGAAACGGGGGCTCCGCTGGAATGGCGGAACCTCGTCCTTCCTCTCGAGTGGATATGGGTATGTCGGTAGAACTTCTTGACTTGCAGCAAGGTGTGAAGGACCCTTTTGAAGTTCCAGAGGTTAGGTGTGATTAGCCTCGAGACGCCTCAGCGGAAATGGGCCTCATCTCGCCTGGAGGGAGAACTCCTGGATTTTCCGAGTTGTGGCAGGTGCTCTCGAGTTACGACGGGAGACCTCAGGGACCCGCTTCTGGTGACCTCAGGAAAGGCCAGTCCCCATGCGCGAGGTGCTAGGGGCCTCTCAGGATTCCTCTCCGTCGATGCCGGCCTAAGACCTTGTGTGGAGTCGGGACCGGAACCTGAGGATTCCTCTCAGTGCTGACATGGATCTTGGGCGTACTTCTGGAGTCTCCCAAGCTTGCGTCAGTCCTCGGCTCGAGTGGTCATGCACGTGCGCTTTCCTCCCGAGCGGTTAGCAGCAGTGTCACGCTTCCTTCTCGTGGATCAAGGAATCTTGGCTTTTCCCTGGAGTCTTTCCCATGAGGGCTTTCCCACAGGCTATTCCACTTGCCACCATGGTGTGAGTCGATCCTCGCTGAAAAGTCGAACCAGTGCAGGGAAAACAGGAACCTCCTTCCCCACAGTAGGGGATACACTGTCCCCTTGGCGCGGGTATCTCCAGGGCACTCGCGCTGGGGGGTTGCCCGCGGAGGTGCGGGCCTCAGGCTCCACGTGAGAAAAGCCCCAAATGGCATTAGCTGCCAGTCCAGACGCTGGCCCCTCAGGTCTCTGGCCGCGAGCCTTGGCTCCAGGCAACTCAAAGCCCTCGGGGGTGGCACTCTGGGACTGCTGTAGGGAAAGGATGCCAAGAGCCCACGGAGGAGTTGGGGAGGGGGCATGGGGGAAACGGAGGCGAGGACAGCGAGGGATCTAGGTGGAGGCGCTGGAGAGAGCGTCTGGTGTCCCGGAATGCCTCGGAGGAGCCAGCGGGGGACAGTCGAGGACCAGGGACCTGTGGAATGTGAAAAGGCGGGAAATCTCAGAGCAAGGCAGGCTGGGAAAGGGGGCGTTGGTGGCCAATTCAAAGGGACCTAGGGGCGTTTCCTGGGCGGTGAGTTCCCTTGGCACTGCTGAGGGCCCCTGATTGATCCACTCGGGGTTGAACCCACCCCCCGCTGCGAGGGAGGGCCACAAACCAAAGCCCCCGAACTGCCCGCCCACCCAACGGGGATCTTGGCGGTCCAGGGCACAGCCGTGCCCGGGAAAAGCCCACTCGCTCCACGGGACTCCGTCCAGGGTCTCTGCTTGGAAAGAGGCCAGGGGCGGCCCCCTCCATCTACCCACCCAAACCCTATTGACGTCAATGGTGGCGGAGACGCCTCCCGTTCTCCAGAGTCCTGAGCTGCTGGGTCCCCGCCCACTCGGCCAGCAGTCTGCAGCGTGCCCGTGTGCCTCTCCCACCATGGCTTCGTCCGGCTCCTCCAGCACCTCAAGCGGTACGTTTGCCTCGGTCCCTGTGGTCGGATCACATCTCAGGGGATTTGCGGGTGGCCTGGGCAAGGGCTCTCGGCCAATGTGTTGACCCCCCTCCCACCCGAGAACGGCTGGGACCATCGGCCAGGCCCGGGGTTCCGAGGCGTCAGGTGTGCCCAAATTCGGAGGGCGTGGCATCGTTCGTTCATCTTGCTCCTTTGGCACACACATGGCTTCTCCGTTCTCTTTTCTGGGAAGACAGTGTTGTTTCAGGGGGCGTGCTGCGGGGGGCGGGGGCCGGGGTTGGGGGTGGTGGGAGCGGGTGCTTTGCTGGGATGAGGCCCTTTATCCTCACATCTTCATGTGGGAATGGGAGTCGGGGAGCTCTGTGGCCTTGCTGCCTTCAGTGGCTTCCTCTGCACAGGGGCCTAGTGGCTTCTGCCTTTTGTCAGGCGTTACGGGGTTTGGGCGTCGCTTTGGTGGCCTTGGCCTTAGCCTTGGCCTGGGCCTTGGCCTTGCCCTTGGCGTTGCTGTTGCCCTTGCCTTGGTCTTGGGCTTGGCCTTGCCCTGCCCTTGAACTTGAACTTGACCTTGAACTTGACCTTGACCCTTGAACTTGAACTTGGCTTGACCTTGAACTTGAACTTGAACCTTGACCTTGACCTTGAACTTGAACTTGGGCTTGACCTTGAACTTCAACTTGAACTTGACCTTGAACTTGAACTTGAACTTCAACTTCAACTTCAACTTGACCTGAACTTGACCTTGACCTTGAACTTGAACTTGACTTTGAACTTGAACTTGACTTTGAACTTGAACTTGAACTTGAACTTGACTTGAACTTGACTTTGAACTTGAACTTGAACTTGACCTTGAACTTGATACTTGACCTTGAACACTTGAACTTGAACTTGACCTTAACTTGAACTTGAACTTGAACTTCTGAACTTGAACTTGAACTTGACCTTGAACTTGAACTTGAACTTCAACCTTGAACTTGACCTTGACCTTGAACTTGAACTTGACCTTCAACTTGAACTTCAACTTGAACTTGAACTTGACCTTGAACCTTGAACTTGAACTTGACCTTGAACTTGAACTTCAACTTGAACTTGTACTTGAACTTCAACTTGAACTTGTCTCTGACCTTGAACTTCAACTTGAACTTGAACTTGACCTTGACCTTGAACTTGAACTTCACTTTGAACTTGAACTTGACCTTGACCTTGACCTTGAACTTGACCCTGAACTTGACCTTGGCCTTGAACTTGAAGTTGACCTTGAACTTGAACTTAAACTTCACCTTGATCTTGAGCTTGAACTTGAACTTGAACTTGAACTTGAACCTTGACCTTGACCTTGAACTTGACCTTGACCTTGACCAACAACGGGAGACCTCGAGATTTGCTCAGAGCACCGGAGGTCCAGAAGCAGGGCCCTGTATCTCCCCTTCCCTTTGTGATCATTGCAAAGACATTCCTAGCTGATAGCGGGAGTGCCCCTGAAGAAGCAAGCAGTGGGAGTGTGTTTGACACGACTGTGTGCCTTCCTGGCCTCAGCTCCACAAGGGGCCCTTTCCTCTCGAAGTAGGCCCCATGTCCCCTTGGGGAGGGTGTCATGCCTCTTTTCTCCTCACTGCCAAAGGGTGGAGCCAAGCTCGCTCTGTCAGAGGTACAAAAACAGCAATTGAATGGATTTTCAAGCTCTTGCTAGGCTGCACCCTTTCAGGGCCCACTTTACTGAAACAGGTGCTCTGTGGCCCCTGGTTGGGTATGCAGGTTCACAAACAGGGTGAGATCCTGTCCAAGCCAAGAATTTTCCTGAAAGACCTAGGCTCACTAGAGCTCTCCTCCAGAGCAAAGGGGATAGAGGAGATGTATGGAGGAGTCTTTGCCTTTCCCTGTGAGTGTGGGGCTAGTCCCTACGGCCCCAAGCTCAGGGATAACTGCCTCTAAGAAAGGAATGGCAAGAAGCACTATTCTTGGAGGTTGGGACAGGGAGTTCGCAGCATGTGGGGAAAGAAAGACTTCTTCGGGGAAGAAGAGGCAACCACCGGGGTGTGTTTGCAAGCCTCTATTTGGAAGGAACAGGTTTGCTTATACAACTCAAGACCTCCAGATCTGCTCAGAGGACTGAAGTTCCAGAGACAGGGCCATGTATCTCCCCTTCCCTTTGAGATCCTTGCCAAAAGACATTCCTAGCAGATCGTGGGAGTGCCCATGAAGAAGCAAGCAGCGGGAGTGTGCTTGACATCACTGGCTGCCTACCTGGGCTCAGCTCCTCAAGGGGCCTTTCTCTCCTGGTAGGCCCTAATGTCCCCTTTGGGAGAGGGTGGTGCCCTCTTCCCTCCACACTGCCAAAGGGTGGAGGTGGAGCAAAACTCGTTCTCTCCGAGGTAAAAAAAAAAAAAAGACAAAATTGGATGGATTTTTAAGCTCTTGCTATGCTGCACCCCTCCAGGACCCACTCGAGCAAAACAGGTGCCTGTGGCCCCTAGGTCGGGTATGCAGGTTCACACACTGGGTGGGATCCCGTCAAAGCCAAGAATTTTCCTGACAGACCTAGGCTCACTAGAGCTCTCCTCCAGAGGAAAGGGGACAGAAAAGACGTGTGTGTGGAGGTGGCTCTGCCTTTCCAGGTCCCAATCTCAGGGATAACTGCCCCTAAGAAAGGAACTGCTGCTGCTGCTGCTGCTAAGTTGCTTCAGTCGTGTTCGACTCTGTGCGACGCCATAGACGGTAGCCCACTAGGCTCCCCGTCCCTGGATTCTCCAGGCAAGAACAGTAAGTGGGTTGCCATTGCCTTCTCCAATGCATGAAAGTGAAAATGAAAGTGCAGTCGCTCAGTCGTGTCCGACCCTCAGCGACCCCACGGACTGCAGCCTACCAGGCTTCTCCGTCCATAGGATTTTCTGAAAGGAACTGCAAGAAGCGCTTTTCCAGGAGGCTGGGAAAGGGTGTTCGCAGGATGTGGGGAAAGAGAGCCTCCTTCGGGGAAGAATAGGCGGCCACTTGTTTTGTTTGCAAACTCTATTTGGAAGGAACAGGTTAGCTTATACAAAGGGAGACCTCCAGATCTGCTCAGAGGACCAAAGTTGCAGAGGCAGGTCGGTGTATTTTCCCTTCACTTTTGCGATCCTTGCAAAGACATTCCTTGCTGATAGATGATTCAGCAAGGCCTTTGAGACTGTTGTTTTCTTTCCTAGGTTCAAAAGATTCCTTCAGTTCCTAATATAGATATCTAGAAATTATCTGACATCCGTGAAAATCTGATATGTCCTGCGTCAAATTGCTGTCAGTTATAATTCCAGTTATCATATTAAAGCATTTCAAGTCGCAGCAGTGACCAGATTAC
>NW_017206005.1:0-5051 GCF_001704415.2 Capra hircus
AAGAATTCCCGGCGTTCCCGTCGCATCTCAAGAGGGCGCTCTCCACAGGAATGGCGAGAGGAACTCCAGGGTCATGCCACCATTCCCAGAGTCCCCCAGAATGTCTAAGTCCATTCCAGGGAAACCTGTTTTCCCTGCACTGCCTCGACTTTCAAGCCGAGGATCGACTCACACCACGGTGGCACGTGGGAGCGCCTGTAGGAAAGCCTCGTGGGAAACCCTCGGGGAAAGCCTCAAGGGAAAGCCACAGATCCCAAGATCAACGCGAAGGGTAGCGTGACACTGCTGCTACAGCTCGCGAGGTAAGCGCACGTGCATTCCCCCACTCGAGACGAGGACTGACTCCCCTGGGGAGACTCCACAAGTACCCCCAGATCCATTTCACACTGGAGAGGAATCCTCAG
Source organism: Capra hircus (assembly GCF_001704415.2). Taxonomy (NCBI): domain Eukaryota; kingdom Metazoa; phylum Chordata; class Mammalia; order Artiodactyla; family Bovidae; genus Capra; species Capra hircus. The sequence goes on from NW_017206005.1 coordinate 405, forward strand.
GTTCCGGCATCGACTCCACACAAGGTCTTAGGCCCCGGCATCGACGGGAGAGGAATCCCGAGAGGCCCCCAAGCAACTCGAATGGGGACTGGCCTTTTCTGAGGCCAGCAGAGCGGGTCCCTGAGGTCCCCGTCGTAAGTCTAGAGCACCTGCTGCAACTCGAGAAAATCTAGGAGGTTCTGCCCTCCAGGCGAGATGAGGCCCATTTCCGCTGAGGTGTCTCGAGGCTTATCACACCTAACCTCTGAAACTTCCAAAGGGTTCTTCACACCCTTGCTGCAACTCAAGAAGTTCCCCGACATACCGGTCTCCACACAAGAAGAAGCATTAGAGTCCCGCACACATCCAGAGGAGCCCAGATTCCGCCTCCTGGCTTGAGACGAGGGATCCTTTCCCTGCGTGGTCGGGTAAGAATTCCCGGCGTTCCCGTCGCATCTCAAGAGGAGGCGCTCTCCACAGGAAAGGCGAGAGGAACTCCAGGGTCGTGCCACCATTCCCAGAGTCCCCCAGATGTCTCAGTCCATTCCAGGGAAACCTGTTTTCCCTGCACTGCATCGACTTTCAAGCCGAGGATCGACTCACACCACGGTGGCACGTGGGACAGCCCTGTGGGACAGCCCTGTGGGAAAAGCCTCGAGGGAAAGCCAATGATCCCTTGATCCACTTGAAGGGAATCGTGACACTGCTGCAACAGCTGGGGAGGAAAGCGCACGTGCATGCCCCCACTCGAGACAAGGACTGACTCCCCTGGGGAGACTCCAGAAGTACCCCAAGATCCATGTCAGCACTGGAGAGGAATCCTCAGGTTCCGGCACCCGGCTCCACACTAGATCTTAGGCCCCGGCATCGACGGGAGAGGAATCCCGAGAGGCCCCCGAGCAACTCGCATGGGGACTGGCCTTTCCTGACGCACCACAGCGGGTCCCTGAGGACCCCGTCGTAAGTCGAGAGCACCTGCCGCAACTCGAGAAAATCCAGGAGGTTCTCCCTCCAGGCGAGATGAGGCCCATTTCCGCTGAGGCGTCTCGAGGTTAATCACACCTAACCTCTGGAACTTCCAAAGGGTCCTTCACACCCTTGCTGCAACTCAGGAAGTTCCCCGATATACCCGACTCAAACTCGAGAGGAAGCACGAGAGTCCCGCCCACATCCAGAGGAGACCCGTTTCCACCTCCTACCTCGAGAGGAGTGATCCTTTCCCTGCGTGCTCGGGAAAGATTTCCCGGCGTTTCCGTGGGATCTCAAGAGGAGGAGCTCTCCACAGGAAAGGCGAGAGGAACTCGAGTGTCGTGCTACCATTCCCAGAGTCCCCAAAATGTCTGTGTCCATTCCAGGGAAACCAGTTTTCCCTGCACTGCGTTGACTTTCAAGCCGAGGATCGACTCACACCACGGTGGCACGTGGGACAGCCGTGTGGGGAAGCCTCGTGGGAAAGCCTGTGGGAAAGCCTCGAGGGAAAGCCCCTGATCCCTTGATCCACCCGAATGGAAGCGTGACACTGCTGCTAGAGCTCGGAAGGAAAGCGCACGTGCATGCCCCCACTCGAGTAGAGGTCTGACTGCACTGGGAGACGCCAGAAGTCCCCCAAGATCCATGTCAGCACTGGAGAGAAATCCTCAGGTTCCAGCACCGAATCCACACAAGATCTTAGGCCCCCGGCATCGACGGGAGAGGAATCCCGAGAGGACCCAGAGCAACTCGCATGGGGACTGGCCTTTCCTGAGGCCACCACAGCGGGTCCCTGAGGTCCCCGTCGTAAGTCGAGAGCACCTGCCGCAACTAGAGAAAATCCAGGAGGTTCTCCCCTCCAGGCGAGCTGAGTCCCATTTTCGCTGAGGCGTCTCGAGGCTAATCACACCTAACCTCTGGAACTTCAAAAGGTCCTTCACACCCTTGCTGCAACTCAAGAAGTTCCACGACATACCCGTCTCCACTCGAGAGGAAGCACGAGAGTCCGCCCACATCCAGAGGAGCCCCGTTTCCGCCTCCTAGATCGAGGGAAGGGATCCTTTCCCTTCGTGGACGTGAAAGAATTCCCGGCATTCCCATCGCATCTCAAGAGGAGGCGCTCTCCACAGGAAAAGCAACAGGAATTCCAGGGTCGTGCCACCATTCCCAGAGTCCCCCAGATGTCTCAGTCCATTCCAGGGAAACCTGTTTTCCCTACACTGCCTCGACTTTCAACCCGAGGATCGACTCACACACGGTGGAACGTGGGACAGCCCTGTGTGAAATCCTGGTGGGAAAGCCAAGAGGGAAAGCCACAGATCCCTTGATCCACGCGAAGGGAAGCGTGACACTGCTGCTACACCTCGGGAGGAAAGCGCACGTGAATGCCCCAACTCGTGACGAGGACTGACTCCCCTGGGGAGACTCCAGAAGTACCCCAAGATCCATGTCAGCACTGAAGAGGAATCCTCAGGTTCTGCCACCCACTCCACACAAGATCTTAGGCCCCCGGCATCGTCGGGAGAGGAATCCCGAGCGGCCCCCATGCAACTCGCATGGGGACTGGCCTTTCCTGAGGCCACCAGAGCGGTCCCTGAGGTCCCCGGCGTAAGTCGAGAGCACCTGCTGCAACTCGAGAAAATCCAGGAGGTTCTCCACTCCAGGCGAGATGAGGCCCATTTCCGCTGAGGCGTCTCGAGGCTATTCACACCTAAACTCTGGAACTTCCAAAGGGTCCTTCACACCCTTGGTCCAACTCAAGAAGTTCCGCGAGATTCCCGTCTCCACTCGAGAGGGAGCACGAGAGTCCCGCCTACATCCAGAGGAGCCCCGTGTCCGACTCCTAGCTCGAGAGGAGGGATCCTTTCCCTGCGTGGTCGTGAAAGAATTCCCGGCGTTCCCGTCGCATCTCAAGTGGAGGCGCTCTCCACAGGAAAGGCGAGAGGAACTCCAGGGTCATGCCACATTCCCAGAGTCCCCCAGATGTCTCCATCCATTCCAGGGAAACCTGTTTTCCCTGCACTGCTTCGGCTTTCAAGCCGAGGATTGACAACACACTACGGTGGCACGTGGGACAGCCCTGTGGAAAGCCTCGAAAGCCTCTTTGGAAAGCCTCGTGGGAAAGCTCGAGGGAAAGCCACAGATCCCTTAATCCATGCGAAGGGAAGCGCGACACTGCTGCTACAGCTCCGGAGGAAAGCGTACGTGCATGCCCCCACTCGAGACGAGGACTGTATCCCCTGGGGAGACTCCAGAAGTACCCCAAGATCCACGTCAGCACTGGAGAGGAATCCTCAGGTTCCGGCACCCTCTCCACACAAGATCTTAGGCCCAGCATCGACGGGAGAGGAATCCTGAGAGGCCCCCGAGCAACTCGCATGGGGAATGGCCTTTCCTGAGGCCACCAGAGCGGGTCCCCTGAGGTCCCCGTTGTAAGACGAGAGCACCTGCCGCGACTCGAGAACATCCAGGAGGTGCTCCCCTCCAGGCGAATTGAGGCCCATTTCCGCTGAGGCGTCTCGAGGGTAATCACACCTAACTTCTGGAACTTCCAAAGGGTCCTTCACACCATTGTTGTAACTCAACAAGTTCCCCGACATACCCGTCTCCACTCGAGAGGAAGCACGAGAGTCCTGCCCACATCCAGAGGAGCCCCGTTTACGCCTCCTAGCTCGAGAGGAGGGATCATTTCCCTACGTTGTCGGGAAAGAATTCCAGGCGTTCCCGTCGCATCTCAAGAGGAGGCGCTCTCCCACAGGAAAGGCGAGAGGAACTCCAGGGTCGTGCCACCATTCCCAGAGTCAACCAGATGTCTCCGTCCATTCCAGGGAAATCTGTTTTCCCTGCACTGCCTCGACTTTCAAGCCGAGGATCGACTCACACCACGGTGGCACGTGGGACAGCCTGTGGGAAAGCCTCGTGGAACCCTCGTGGGAAAGCCTCGAGGGAAAGCCACAGATCCGTTGATCCACGCGAAGGAAAGGGTGACACTTCTGCTACAGCTCGTGAAGAAAGCCCACGTGCATGCCCCCACTCGAGACGAGGACTGACTCCCCTGGGGAGACTCCAGAAGTACCCCAAGATCCATGTCAGCACTGGAGAGGAATCCTCAGGTTCCGGCACCGACTCCACACAAGGTCTTAGGCCCTGGCATCGATGGGGAGAGGAATCCCGAGAGGCCCCCGAGCAACTCGCATGGGGACTGGCCTTTCCTGAGGCCACCAGAGCGGGTCCCTGAGGTCCCCGTCTTAAGTCGAGAGCACCTGCTGCAACTCGAGAAAAATCCAGGAGGTTCTCCCTCCAGGCGAGATGAGGCCCATTTCCGCTGAGGCGTCTCGAGGCTTTCACACCTAAACTCTGGAACTTCCAAGGGTCCTTCACACCCTTGCTCCAACTCAAGAAGTTCCCCGAGATTCCGCCCGTCTCCACTCGAGAGGGAAGCACGAGAGTCCCGCCTCATCCAGAGGAGCCCCGTGTCCGCCTCCTAGCTCGAGAGGAGGGATCCTTTCCCTGTGTGGTCGGGAAAGAATTCCGGCGTTCCCGTCGCATCTCAAGAGGAGGCGCTCTCCACAGGAAAGGCGAGAGGAACTCCAGGGTCGTGCCACATTCCCAGAGTCCCCCAGATGTCTCAGTCCATTCCAGGGAAAACTGTTTTCCAGCAATGCCTCGACCTTCAAGCCGAGGATGACTCACACCACG
>NW_017206006.1:0-5050 GCF_001704415.2 Capra hircus
GAGGACATGGTTAAAACCTGATTAAATAGAAATTGACAATGTAATCTGGTCACTGCTGCGACTTGAAATGCTTTAAATGATGAAACTGGAATTATAACTGACAGCATTTGACCAGGACATATCAGATTTTCACGGATGTCAGATAATTTCTAGGATATCTATATTAGGAACTGAAGGAATCTTTGAACCTAGGAAAAAAACAACAGTCTCAAAGGCCCTTGCTGAATCATCTATCAGCAAGGAATGTCTTTGCAAGGATCGCAAAGTGAAGGGAAAATACACCGACCTGCCTCTGCAACTTTGGTCCTCTGAGCAGATCTGGAGGTCTCCCTTTGTATAGCTAACCTGTTCCTTCCAAATAGAGGTTTGCAACACAAGTGGCCGCCTATTCTTCCCCGAAGGAGGCTCTCTTCCCCACACATCCTGCGAACTCCCTTTCCAGCCTCCTGGAAAAGCGCTTCTTGCAGTTCCTTTCAGAAAATCCTATGGACGGAGAAGCCTGGTAGGCTGCAGTCCGTGGGTCGCTGAGGGTCGGACACGACTGAGCGACTGCACTTTCATTTTCACTTTCATGCATTGGAGAAGGCAATGGCAACCCACTTACTGTTCTTGCCTGGAGAATCCCAGGGACGGGGAAGCCTAGTGGGCTACCGTCTATGGCGTCGCACAGAGTCGAACACGACTGAAGCAACTTAGCAGCAGCAGCAGCAGCAGTTCCTTTCTTAGGGGCAGTTATCCCTGAGATTGGGACCTGGAAAGGCAGAGCCACCTCCACACACAGTCTTTTCTGTCCCCTTTCCTCTGGAGGAGAGCTCTAGTGAGCCTAGGTCTGTCAGGAAAATTCTTGGCTTTGACGGGATCCCACCCAGTGTGTGAACCTGCATACCCGACCTAGGGGCCACAGGCACCTGTTTTGCTCGAGTGGGTCCTGGAGGGGTGCAGCATAGCAAGAGCTTAAAAAATCCATCCAATTTGTCTTTTTTTTTTTTACCCTCGGAGAGAACGAGTTTGCTCCAGCCTCCACCCTTTGGCAGTGTGGAGGGAAGAGGGCACCACCCTCTCTCCAAAGGGGACATAGGCCTACCAGGAGAGAAAAGGCCCCTTGAGGAGCTGAGCCCAGGTAGGCAGCCAGTGATGTCAAGCACACTCCCGCTGCTTGCTTCTTCATGGGCACTCCCACGATCTGCTAGGAATGTCTTTGCAAGGATCTCAAACAGAAGGGGAGATACGTGGCCCTGTCTCTGGAACTTCAGTCCTCTGAGCAGATCTGGAGGTCTTGAGTTGTATAAGCAAACCTGTTTCCTTCCAAATAGAGGCTTGCAAACACACCCCCGGTGGTTGCCTCTTCTTCCGCGAAGAAGCCTTTTTTCCCCACATGCTGCGAACTCCCCTGTCCCAACCTCCAAGAATAGCGCTTCTGCCATTCTTTCTTAGAGGCAGTTATCCCTGAGCTTGGGGCCGTAGGGAGTAGCCCCACACTCACAGGCAAAGGCAAAGACTCCTCCATACATCTCCTCTATCCCCTTTGCTCTGGAGGAGAGCTCTAGTGAGCCTAGGTCTTTCAGGAAAATTCTTGGCTTGGACAGGATCTCACCCTGTTTGTGAACCTGCATACCCAACCAGGGGCCACAGAGCACCTGTTTCAGTAAAGTGGGCCCTGAAAGGGTGCAGGCCTAGCAAGAGCTTGAAAATCCATTCAATTGCTGTTTTTGTACCTCTGACAGAGCGAGCTTGGCTCCACCTTTGGCAGTGAGGAGAAAAGAGGCATGACACCTCCCCCAAGGGGACATGGGGCCTACTTCGAGAGGAAAGGCCCCTTGTGGAGCTGAGGCCAGGAAGGCACACAGTCGTGTCAAACACACTCCACTGCTTGCTTCTCAGGGGCACTCCCGCTATCAGCTAGGAATGTCTTTGCAATGATCACAAAGGGAAGGGGAGATACAGGGCCCTGCTTCTGGACCTCCGGTGCTCTGAGCAAATCTCGAGGTCTCCCGTTGTTGGGTCAAGGTCAAGGTCAAGGTCAAGGTCAAGGTCAAGGTCAAGTTCAAGTTCAAGTTCAAGTTCAAGTCAAGATCAAGTTAAGTTTAAGTTCAAGTTCAAGGTCAACTTCAAGTTCAAGGTCAAGGTCAAGTTCAGGGTCAAGTTCAAGTTCAAGGTCAGCTCAAGTTCAAGTTCAAAGTGAAGTTCAAGGTCAAGAAGTTCAAGTTCAAGTTCAAGGTCAAGTTCAAGTTGAAGTTCAAGGTCAAGTTCAAGTTCAAGGTCAAGGTCAAGTTCAAAGTTCAAGTTCAAGGTCAAGTCAAGTTCAAGTTCAAGTTTCAAGGTCAAGGTCAAGTTCAAGTTCAAGTTCAAGGTCAAGTTCAAGTTCAATCAAGTCAAGTTCAAGGTCAAGTCAAGTTCAAGTTCAAGTTCAAGGTCAAGTCAAGTTCAAGTTCAAGTTCAAGTCAAGGTCAAGGTCCAAGGTTCAAGGTCAAGTTCAAGTCAAGCAAGTTCAAGTTTCAAGGTTCAAGTCAAAGTCAGTCAAGTCAAGCAAGCAAGGTCAAGTCACAAGTTCAAGAAGGGTCAAGGTCAAGGTCAAGCAAGTTCAAGGGGCAAGGCAAGGGCAAGCCAAGGCAAGCAAGGCCAAAGGGCAAGGGCAAGGCAACGGTAACGCCAAGGGCAAGGCCAAGGCCCAGGCCAAGCAAAGGCCAAGGCCACCAAAGCGAAGCCCAAACCCCGTAACGCCTGACAAAAGGCAGAAGCCACTAGTCCCTGTGCAGAGGAAGCCACTGAAGGCAGCAAGGCCACCGAGCTCCCCGACTCCCATTCCCACATGAAGATGTGAGGATAAAGGGCCTCATCCCAGCAAAGCACCCGCTCCACCACCCAACCCCGGCCCCCGCCCCCCGCAGCACGCCCCCTGAAACAACACTGTCTTCCCAGAAAAGAGAACGGAGAAGCCATGTGTGTGCCAAAGGAGCAAGATGAACGAACGATGCCACGCCCTCCGAATTTGGGCACACCTGACGCCTCGGAACCCGGGCCTGGCTGATGGGTCCAGCCGTTCTCGGTGGGAGGGGGTCAACACATTGGCCGAGAGCCCTTGCCCAGGCACCCGCAAATCCACTGAGATGTGATCCGACCAAAGGGACCGAGGGCAAACGTACCGCTTGAGGTGCTGGAGGAGCCGGACGAAGCCATGGTGGGAGAGGCACACGGGCACGCTGCAGACTGCTGGCCGAGTGGGCGGGGACCCAGCAGCTCAGGACTCTGGAGAACGGGAGGCGTCTCCGCCACCATTGACGTCAATAGGGTTTGGGTGGGTAGATGGAGGGGCCGCGCCCGGCCTCTTTCCAAGCAGAGACCCTGGACGGAGTCCCGTGGAGCGAGTGGGCTTTTCCCGGGCACGGCTGTGCCCTGGACCGCCAAGATCCCCGTTGGGGTGGGCGGGCAGTTCGGGGGCTTTGGTTTGTGGCCCTCCCTCGCAGCGGGGGGTGGGTTCAACCCGAGTGGATCAATCAGGGGCCCTCAGCAGTGCCAAGGGAACTCACCACCCAGGAAACGCCCCTAGGTCCCTTTGAATTGGCCACCAACGCCGCCTTTCCCAGCCTGCCTTGCTCTGGGATTTCCCGCCTTTTCACATTCCACAGGTCCCTGGTCCTCGACTGTCCCCCGCTGGCTCCTCCGAGGCATTCCGGGACACCAGACAGCTCTCTCCAGCGCCTCCACCTAGATGCCTCGCTGTCCTCGCCTCCGTTTCCCCCATGCCCCTCCCAAACTCCTCCGTGGGCTCTTGGCATCCTTTCCCTACAGCAGTCCCAGAGTGCCACCGCTGAGGGCTTTGAGTTGCCTGGAGCCCAAGGCTCCGGCCAGAGACCTGAGGGGCCAGCGTCTGGACTGGCAGCTAATGTCATTTGGGGCTTTTCTCACGTGGAGCCTGAGGCCCGCACGTCCGCGGGCAACCCCCCAGCGTGAGTGCCCTGGAGATACCCGCCCAAGGGGACAGTGTATCCCCTACTGTGGGGAAGGAGATTCCTGTTTTCCCTGCACTGGTTCGACTTTCACGCCGAATATCGACTCACACCATGGTGGCAAGTGGAATAGCCCTGTGGGAAAGCCTCATGGGAAAGACTCCAGGGAAAGCCACAGATTCCTTGATCCACGAGAAGGGAAGCGTGATACTGCTGCTACCGCTCGGGAGGAAAGCGCACGTGCCTGCCCCCACTCGAGACGAGGACTGACTCCCCTGGGGAGACTCCAGAAGTACCCCAAGATCCATGTCAGCACTGGAGAGGAATCCGCATGTTCCGGCACCGACTCCACACAAGGTCTTAGGCCTCGGCATTGACGGGAGGGAATCCCGAGAAGCCCCCTAGCACCTCGCATGGGGACTGGCCTTTCCTGAGGCCACCAGAGCGTGTCCCTGAGGTCCGTGTCGTAAGTCGAGAGCACCTGCCGCAACTCGAGAAAATCCAGGAGGTTCTCCCCTCCAGGTGAGATGAGGCCCATTTCCGCTGAGGCGTTTTGAGGCTATTCACACCTAAACTCTGGAACTTCCAAAGGGTCCTTCACACCCTTGCTGCAACTCAAGAAGTTCCCCGACATACCCGTCTCCACTCGAGAGGAAGTACGAGAGCCCGCCCACATCCAGAGGAGCCCAGTTTCCGCCTCCCTAGCTGGACAGGAGGGATCCTTTCCCTGCGTGCTCGGGAAAGAATTCCCGCGTTTCCGTCGCATCTCAAGAGGAGGCGCTCTCCACAGGAAAGGCGAGAGGAACTCCAGGATCGTGCCACCATTCACAGAGTCCCGAGATGTCTCGGTCCATTCCAGGAAAACTGTTTTCCTGCACTGCCTCCACTTTCAAGCCGAGGATCGACTCACACCACGGTGGCACGCGGGACAGCCCTGTGGGAAAGCCTCATGGGAAAGCTTCGTGGGAAACCCTGGAGGAAAGCCACAGAACCCTTGATCCACGCGAAGGGAAGCGTGACACTGCTGCTAGAGCTCGGAAGAAAGCGCACGTGCATGTCCCCCACTCGAGACGAGGACCGACTCCATTGAGGAGACTCCAGAA
>NW_017206007.1:0-5049 GCF_001704415.2 Capra hircus
AAGCGTGACACTGCGGCTACAGCTCGGGAGAAAACCCACGTGCATGCCTCCACTGGAGACGAGGAGTGACTCCCCTGGGAGACTCCAGAAGTACCCCAAGATACATGTCAGCACTGGAGAGGAATACTCAGGTTCCGGAACCGACTCCACACAAGGACTTAGGCCCCGCATCGACGGGAGAGGAATCCCGAGAGGCCCTCGAGCAACTCGCATGGGGACTGGCCTTTCCTGAGGCCAGCAGAGCGGGTCCCGGAGGTCCCCAAGGTAAGTCGAGAGCACCTGCTGCAACTAGAGAAAATCCAGGAGGTTCTCCTCTCCAGGAGAGACGAGGCCCATTTCCTCAGGCGTCTCGAGGCTAATCACACCTAACCTCTGGAAATTCCAAAGTGTCTTTCACACCCTTGCTGCAACTCAAAGAAGTTCCCGACATACCCGTCTCCACTCGAGAGGAAGTACGAGTCCCGCCAACACCCAGAGGAGCCCCGTTTCCGCCTCCTAGCTCGAGAGGAGGGATCCTTTCCCTGCGTGATTGGGAAAGAATTCCTGGCATTCCCGTCGCATCTCAAGAGGAGGCACTCTCCACAGGAAAGGCGAGAGTAACTTCAGTGTCGTGCCACCATTCCCAGACTCCCCCAGATGTCTAAGTCCATTCTAGGGAAATATGTTTTCCCTGCACTGCCTCGAATTTCAAGCCGAGGATCGACTCAAACCACGGTGGCACATGGGACAGCCCTGAGGGAAAGCCTCGTGGAAAGCCTCGTGGGAAAGCCTCGAGAGAAAGCCACAGACCCCTTGATCCTCGTGAAGGGAAGCGTGACACTGCTGCTACAGCTCGGGAGGAAAGCGCAGGTGCATGACCCCACTCGAAACGAGGACTGACTCCCCTGGGGAGACTCCAGAAGTACCCCAAGATCCATGTCAGCACTGGAGAGGAATCCTCCGGTTCCGGCACCGACTCCACACAAGGTCTTAGGCCCCTGCATCGAAGGGAGAGGAATCCCGAGAGGCCCCTGAGCAACTCACATGGGTTCTGGACTTTCCTGAGGCCACCAGAGCGGGTCCCTGAGGTCCCCGTCGTAAGTCGAGAGCACCTGCTGCAATTCGAGAAAACACAGGAGGTTCTCCCCTCCAGGCGAGATGAGGCCCATTTCCGCTGAGGCGTCTCGAGGCTAATCACACTAACCTCTGGAACTTCCAAAGGGTCCTTCACACCCTTGCTGCAACTCAAGAACTTCCCCGACATACCCGTCTCCACTCGAGAGGAAGCACGAGAGTCCCGCCCACATCCAGAGGAGCCCGTTTCCGCTTCTAGCTCGAAAGGAGAGATCCGTTCCCTGCGTGGTCGGGAAAGAATTCCCGGCGTTCCCGTCGCATCTCAAGAGGAGGCGCTCTCCACAGGAAAGGCGAAAGGAACTCCAGCGTCGTGCCACCATTCCAAGAGTCTCCCAGATGTCTCAGTCCATTCCAGGGAAACCTGTTTTCCCTGCACTGCCTTGACTTTCAAGCCGAGGATCGACTCACACCACGGTGGCACGTGGGACAGCCCTGTGGGAAAGCCTCGTGGGAAAGCCTCGAGGGAAAGGCACATATCCCTTAATCCCCGCGACGGGAAGCGTGACACTGCTGTTAAAGCTCGGAGGAAAGCGCACGTGCATGCCCCACTCGAGACGAGGACTGACTCCCCTGGGGAGACTCCAGAAGTCCCCCAAGACCCATGTCATATGGGAGAGTAATCCTCAGGTTCCGGCACCAAATCCCCACAAGGTCTTAGTCCACGCCATCGACAGGAGTGGAATCCCGAGAGGCCCCCGAGCAAATCGCATGAGGACTGGCATTTCCTGAGGCCACCAGAGCCGGTCCCTGAGGACCCCGTCATAAGTCGAGTGCACATGCCGCAACTCGAGAAAAATCCAGGAGATTCTCTCCTCCAGGCGAGATGAGGCCCATTTCCGCTGAGGCGTCTCGAGGCTAATCACACCTAACCTCTGGAACTTCCAAAGGGTCCTTCACACCCTTGCTGCAACTCAAGCAGTTCCCCGACATACCCGTCTCCACTCGAGAGGAAACACGAGAGTCCCGCCCACATCCAGAGGAGCCCCGTTTCCGCCTCCTAGCTCGAGAGAAGGGATCCTTTCACTGCGTGGTCGGGAAAGAATTCCCGGCGTTCCTGTCGCATCTCAAGAGGAGGCGCTCTCCACAGGAAAGGGGAGAGGAACTCCAGGGTCGTGCCACCATTCCCATAGTCCCCCAGATGTCTCAGTCCATTCCAGGGAAACCTGTTTTCCTGCACTGTCTTGACTTTCAAGCCGAGGATCGACTCACACCACGGTGGCACGTGGGACAGCCATGTAGGAAAGCCTCGTGGAAAAGCCTCGTGGGAATGCCTCAAAGGAAAGCCCCTCATTCCTTGATCCACGCGAAGGGAAGCGTGACACTGCTGCTACAGCTCGGGAGGAAAATGCACGTGCATGCCCCACTCGAGACGAGGAACTGGCTGGCCCCCCTCTAGAGACTCCAGAAGTACCCCAAGATCCATGTCAGCACCGGAGAGGAATACTCAGGCTCCCAGCACCGTCTCCACACAAGGTCTTAGTCCCCAACATCTACGGGAGAGGAATCCGAGAGGACCCTGAGCAACTCGCATGGGGACTGGACTTTCCTGAGGCCACCAGAGCGGGTCCCTGAGGTCCCCGTCGTAAGTTGAGAGCACCTGCCGCAACTAGAGAAAATCCAGGAGGTTCTCCCTCCAATCGAGATGAGGCCCATTTCCGCTGAGGCGTCTCGAGGCTAATCACATCTAACCTCTGGAACTTCGAAAGGGTCCTTCACACCCTTGTTGCAACTCAAGAAGTTCCCCGACATACCCGTCTCCACTCGAGAGGAAGCACGAGAGTCCCGCCCACTTCCAGAGGAGCCCTGTTTCTGCATCCTAGCTCGAAAGGAGGGATCCTTCCCTGCGTGGTCGGGAAATAATTCGCGGCGTTCCCGTCGCATCTCAAGAGGAGGCGCTCTCCACAGGAAAGGCGAGAGGAACTCCAGGGTCGTGCCACATTCCCAGAGTCCCCAGATGTCTCAGTCCATTCCAGGGAAACCTGTTTTCCCTGCACTGCCTCGACTTTCAAGCCGAGGATCGACTCACACCACGGTGGCACGTGGGACAGCCCTGTGCGAAAGCCTCGTGGGAAAGCCCAGATCCCTTGATATATGCGAAGGGAAGCGTGACACTGCTGCTACAGCTCGGGAGGAATGCGCACGTGTGCATGGCCCTCACTCGAGACGAGGACTGACTCCCCTGGGGAGACTCCAGAAGTACCCAAGATCCATGTCAGCACTGGAGAGGAATCCTCAGGTTCCGGCACCGGACTCCACACAAGATCTTAGGCAGCAGCATCGACGGGAGAGGAATCCGCGAGAGGCCCGCCGAGCAACTCACATGGGGACTGGCCTTTCCTGAGGCCACCAGAGCGGTCCCTGAGGTCCCGTCGTAAGTCGAGAGCACCTGCCGCAACTCGAGAAAATCCAGGAGGTTCTCCCCTCCAGGCGAGATGAGGCCCATTTCCGCTGAGGCGTCTCGAGACTAATCACACCTAACCTCTGGAACTTCAAAGGGTCCTTCACACCCTTGCTGCAACTCAGGAAGATCCCCGACATACCCGTCTCCACTCGAGAGGAAGCACGAGAGTCCGCCCACATCCAGAGGAGCCCGTTTCTGCATCCTAGCTCGAGAGGAGGGATCCTTTCCCTGCGTGTTCGGGAAAGAAATCCCGGCGTTCCCGTGTCGCATCTCAAGAGAGGAGGCGCTCTCCACAGGAAAGGCGAGAGGAACTCCAGGGTCGTGCCACCATTCCAGAGTCCCCAGATGTCTCAGTCCATTCCAGGAAAGCTGTTTCCCTGCACTGCCTCGACTTTCAAGCAAAGGATCGACTCACACCAGGGTGGCACGTGGGACAGCCCTGTGGGAAAGCCTCGTGGGAAAGCTGAGGGAAGCCACAGATCCCTTGATCCACACGAAGGGAAGTGTGACACCGCTGCTACAGCTCGGAGGAAAGCACAAGTGCATGCCACCACTCGAGATGAGGACTGACTCCCCCTGGGGAGACTCCAGAAGTACCCCAAGGTCCATGTCAGTACTGGAGAGGAAACCTCAGGTTCCCGCACCGACTCCACACAAGGTCTTAGGCCCCGGCATCGACGGGAGAGGAATCCCGAGAGCGCCCGAGCAACTCGCATGGGGACTGGCCTTTCCTGAGGCCACCAGAGAGGGTCCATGAGGTCCCCGCCTTAAGTCGAGAGCACCTGCCGCAACTCGAGAAAATCCAGGAGGTTCTTCCCTCCAGGCGAGATGAGGCCCATTTCCGCTGAGGCGTCTCGAGGCTAATCACACCTAACCTCTGAAACTTCCAAAGGGTCCTTCACACGCTTGCTGCAACTCATGAAGTTCCCGACATACCCGTCTCCACTCGAGAGGAAGCACGAGAGTTCCGCCACATCCAGAGGAGCCCCGTTTCTGCCTGATAGATCCAGAGGAGGGATCCTTTCCCTGCGTGTCGGTAAAGATTCCCGGCATTCCCGGCGCATCTCAAGAGGAGGCCCTCCACAGGAAAGGCACAATGAACTCGAGGGTCGTGCCACATTCCCAGAGTCCTCCAGAAAATTCCTTGTCGGGAATTTTATTGGCTTTCCGCGTAATCCTTGCTATTCAGCCTTTTTCCTCCAGTTAATTTTCTTACTACCCTATAATTTCTTAATCTAATCTTACATTAATAAATACACAAGACTTTCCACGTCAACGCCATCCATCCGTCGAATTCCCTGGATGCAGCGGGCCTGGCCACCTGCACACTGAGCTATCTGGGGGACTCTTGAATGATGTCACGACACTGGAGTTTCTCTCGCCTTTCCTGTGGAGAGCGCCTCCTCATGAGATGCGACGGGAACACCGGGAATTCTTTCGGAACATACAAGGAAAGGATACCTGACGCGCGAGGTACGAGGCGGAAACGGGGCTCCTCTGCATGTGGGCGGGACTCTAGTGCTTCCTCTCGAGTG